>NW_019720164.1:51386-52098 GCF_002891405.2 Cryptotermes secundus
GCAGATAAATTAAACTGGCATTATAAAAATATAAACTATCTGTATATTTACTCACAAACAGGAAAGGTAAGTGGCAATATGAAATGATACTGCTGCGCCGCAATTTTGAGACTAGAAGTCAAAATGCATTGCCTAAGTGTTTTAAGACTTGCGATAAACGTTTTACAGCAATTACATTAGTATGTCAACACCTGGACAGGCAATCTAGGTTAAGAATGCCTGAGTTAGCAGAATACGCAATAGCACTTCTGCAAGTCACGTTGTAGGTACACTGGAGTAAATGAAACTATTAAATAAGCAGCAAAGAAGTACCACGGAACCACCCACAGCCAATTAGAATATACCACTTAGGGAACTGAGGACGAAAGGAGGAGTTAACCTCCATCTTTCGCCAACCGCAGAGTCAGCAAGTTAATGATATAAATTGCTGAATTCAGGAGACTTACGGATCTGATCTAAAACGTAATAACCAGTAGACAGCCAGAGGCTCTATCCGATATGGGTGCCACGAGGTGGTGGATGGCGACATTTATCTGCATTTCTATTGCAAGTAAGTCTCTTTGCTCATATTAGCCATGTTATTGAGAATTCAGTGTTGTTGTGTGATTTCAAAGTACAGTCTCCAGTGTACCCCAGCGAGTGCCAGGGTAGAATAGGGTAGAAATTGTGTAGAGAGTGACAGGCCATGAAGGGAAGCAACAGTCTCACGGCA
>NW_019720164.1:52226-120730 GCF_002891405.2 Cryptotermes secundus
CGAGATGGAATTAGAAAAAGAGTAGCAAGACGGTGTTATGTAAACTGGCCAAAGGCAGCCCTTTTAATGTAAATATCAGCGTAAATAGACCAGTGTCCATAGGATAGGATGTACGCAGGGAGTTCTGATTCACCCCTCCATAAGCAGCCGAGTGCAGCGAAGAGCCTAACTAAAAGGGTGGTGACGGACTAAATTAGTAATATTTTCTCATCCCCCCCAGAGGTGTAACAGATACATTCACACAGACATTCCTAAACCATTAGGTAAAATTCAATTTGACAGTACATTTCAACATATCCCTAATTTCTTCTCCATGTAGTCTAGTTTCATCAGAATCAAATTATACCAAATGAAATGATGTTATTACATTCTTTACCATCACAGGTAGAAGAGAAACACAGACTTCAGGGTACAATCACAAGATGACCAAATTTACCTGGTTCTGAGACCACATAACTGACGTAGCAAGAACCATCCTTACGGTCCTTGAAGTCTATTCCTGCTTTGCTGGGGCCCTCAACAGATATGGCAAGGGAACCGGCTCCTGCCTCACGAGTCCAAACATTGAATTCACAGGGTTGGCCCTGTTCACCTCGTTCAAGACCTGGGCCACCGGCATGTACACGATGTGCACCTCCATCTTTAAGTGGGCCAACAGTGAACTGGAATGGTGACCCTGTAAATAATTACTAAGAAATCAGTATCTCATAACCAAGTCCACAAGACAGTATATTCAGTGGTCTGATTTTTCCTTCCTCACTGAAAACTGAATGTTCACACTGTCATAACAAAGGACATCTACAGAACATAACCCTGAGCCAGTCCAACTCCACAGATAGAATTTCATATCATTCTGCCATATATGTTTTGGTGATCTCCTTTCCATGAAGTTTACCACACAAAACTGTGTACATATTCTTGATTCCCAACAATGCATAACTATGTTTGGCTGTATAAGTTCAGGGAGGCAATAATGGACTGGACACAAAGCTTCACTGGGGTAGAATAATGCTTAAAACAATTTTACTGGGGAAACCTCTAGGAATGTAGGTGCTTGGAAGACAAAAAAGGAGACAGAAGAATAATATTAAGAGAGATCTTATGAGAAACAGGTTGTCAGGATAAAAGATGTAAAGAACTGGGCTAGGACCATATCAAGCAGTAGGCTCTTGCACTGTTGGACTTTCAGGGTTTACTGAAGAGCATCACTTATAATGGAATCCCCTTAGGTTTCCCTGAGAAAAGTGGATTTAAAAACTAAACTGAGGAAAACCTTGCATGGAAGTAATGTATCACTGAAAGTGACTTGGATTAATTGAAAAGTCTGTTTCATGAGCTCCACACGTGCTATATGTCCAGGCATTGGAATGTGCTTAACTTAATAACCCTAGCAATAAAAAGTGAAGGCTCTTCACTCTATTATCAATATCTGTCTAGTATTCTAATTTGTTTTCTTACAGTTTAAAGAACTCCCATGAAACTTTAATGTTAGAATAATGATATATCCCAGAACTACTATCAATGACTATACCATCACTGAATGAATGACAATCTTGTATATCCAAGTTACTATTGTACTTTAGCTATTTCATGGTCAAGTTCTTCCTATATCTTCTTACAGCACATTATACTTCACTACCCACATAAAATATATTTTCAGATATTGGTGAAATTTTCACATATGTCTAAAGTAGTTACAGATTCATATATAGTACCCTGTGAACTGAACTGACATGATTCTAGTTTTTCAGCTAAAACATTTGGAAAAAATTACAATCTCCCAGTTACATAACAGTTCTATTTTAACTAGTCACAATTATGGAGCAAAAAATGTTGGACATCTACTGCTTTATCATCTCTATGAAAGACATAATGTGAGAAACACAACACATCCAAATGAAAAAAAAAAAACATGCTTTAACCCTGAGAGAGTTAATGAAGCATTTAACTGAACAGCTATGACAAGGAATCTCCACATTTCACTTACCTGGTATATGTATGTCTTTGTATTTAACTGACACTGTATGGACGCCCAGTTCCTTCGGAACAAAGTGAACAGCATACAGACCATCTTCAACTTCATTGATCTCTGCATCCTCAGTCACTCCTCCAGGTGATGTCACCGTGGCAGAAAGATCAAATGATGTGATTCCTAGTGGGGGAGGAAGGAAAAACAACTCCTATAATGTGACATTTTTACTGGTCAGCATTCTATTATAAATCATAATAATTCAGATATACAACAGAGGTATACATCTAGAATTTTACTGCAAAGATTTAGATCTTTAAAAATGATCCTGTTTTTACTGAAACATGTTAAAGGCACTACCATCCAGGCAGTATTTCATAGCGACTGACATGAACATGGTTTGAGCCAAGATCTGCTCACAAATTACATTTTTTATTCATCTGCAGTAGCAGACTGTCCATTACGTAGAGCATGCAGATCATTAATGAATTTTTAGACTAATTCAAAATCTGTTCACTTGCCTGGCATCTTGAAGGTCAGTTTACACTCGCTGCCAACTTCTGTAATGGGTACAGCTTCTCTTTGGCGTTGGATCTTCTCCCGTTGTCTGTTTGAGCCTTCTCCGCCAACCTGGTCATCCAGTGTTTAATTAGAGTACCAGTTCAGTGTCATAATAATTTATTAAATATTTGAAATATTGGATGAAACTTAAAAAGTGGCAAGAACAAGGCTGAAAACAGGTACGGCACCTGGAAAGTCTCAACAGATGTCTCACAGTATACTGATAATTCTATATGATACTATTAAATCAAAAATCTCACAACCAGTAATAAATAAATGTGACTGATTCTTTTAATATCTTACAACTTCAAAAATGATGGAAGATGTTCACAAATAGCAAGCTGGTGATTGATATTTCAGTTACTGAAGGAAACTGTTTCAATTTTGAATGTTATACAGTGATAGATAACATGGGAAGATGAACATGTATTGTGAGCAGATAAAGATTTGGAAGGTGAATATTTCCATCAAAATAGTAGATAATTTGGCTGATATTCATGTCAGGTACCCCAGGATATAAGTTTAATAAATAAATTGAGAATGATCTGCAAGGAATTGTATTTGCCTGAACAGTTTATATTCTGGAAGATGAATTCATACTAATTTCATACTGATTCCAATATCACATAAGCCTCTCATCAAAACTGTCATTACAAATCTGTGCACATACACAATGTACATTACATATGTGGTACCTACAGTTTCGATTAAAGTGATTGTGGTATTTGTGGTAAGACTCTGGATCAGGATAGGGGCCAGTGGTGGGCCCTTGTGAACAAAGTAATGAAATTTCAGGTTCCACAAAATGCTGGGAACTTCTTGTGTGGCTGAGCAACTGTTTGTTTCTCAAAAAGAGCTGAACTCCATGAAGCAAGTCATTTGTGGTCAGAATTTTATGGATTGGATAGATCTGGCTCAGGACAGGGACCGGTGGAGGGTTTTTGTGAACATGGTGATGAACCTTCAGGTTCCATAAAATGCTGGGAAATTCTTGAGTAGCTGCAGAATTGGCGGTTCCTCCAGAAGGGCTCAGCTCCATGAGTAAGTAAGTAAGATGGTTCACAGCTGAGGCAGGCTACCTGTACAAAACCTCTCAAGAGCTATGTTGGTATTTTTTAAAATTACCAATATAAAAATCACCCACAGGTGTGAGCAAGTTATAGAATAAGGGTGATAACATCAGAAAATTTGAATACTCTTAAAAAAAAGGGTTGTCACCTGGCATACCGAATCCTGAATCATATCAGTCCACTTCATTCTCTCCCACCATTTTCTCTAAGGCCAATTTTAATATTTTTCTTCCAAGTACATACCATTTGGCAAGTATCTGCACCAAATAAAATTAATTTAATTAAGACAAATTTATAGAGTCTCAGGCATAAATAAAAAGCACCTACCTTCACAGTGAAGGGTGAGCCATCCACATGGTGGTCAGCGAACTTGAGATTCACAATGTAGTAACCAGGTTCTGTGGGCTTGTATGAGATGTTCAGAGTTCCATCTTCATTGTCTTTGCACTGAATCTCTGCCTTGCTAGGACCCTCAATTGAGAGGGAAAGACCACCATAACCTGAATTATGAAAATGAATGTCTGTAAAGTACTACCAATATTTAACCCTTTCAGCGTCAGCCTTCTTGAAGGGGTGAGAAATGCCATGCTATGACATTTAAATTTTCATGCTTTCTGAGAAAATACTGTACTTGCCTCAATTTTGATTACTTCCTTTGTTGTTCTTTACAGGTATCTGTTGAATAACTTGGAGGGTCTCACAGTAGTTTTCAACTCATAGGTGAAAAAATTCGTTTTAAGAAAAAACTGTTACAAAAATAAAATTTATCTTTTGGGTGGGACTTTGTATGCAAGAAGAATTTTTATAGTTATTTGACAAGTGTCTTACACTCCTAACAGTTCTGAATGAAATACAAAAGTCTGACGATTTTCTACTGATCAGGTCTAATGTACTGTACTTTTAACAAATCAGTACATAGCTTATGAAATGCAGTCATTTAGTACATTTATGCTCCAGAAAACACTATACATGTAAACCCTTCCGAGATTGTACATACTCGTACATACATTACTATGGATTTTCTTTTCCCATTCCCTTGTTATGTTCCTCTGTTGCACACACAATGTCATTCTTTCTTCCCTGGTAATTTTCAAAAGATACTGTGGCATGGAGACCTGTTATTGAATTGAATTGAATTTATTTACATTCTATAAATCCTAAGCAGGTTAGTACCTTTGGATACAGAACAAGTCAAAAGGTTACATACATAAGTACAGGCAATTTTAGCTTAAAAATTAATATAACTTAATTTTACATCATTCTCTATTTACATTGAAGTATTCATCTAAAGAGTAGAAGGAATGAGCATGTAGATAATTCTTTAACTCTGATTTAAACTTTTTAGTATCATTGCCCAAGTTTTTAATACTTTGTGGCAGATTGTTGAACACTTTTATGCCAGTAAAGTAGACTCCTTTTTGATATACTGATAAAGTTGATGAGGGTAGGTGGAAGTTGTATTTTTGTCTAGTATTCATCTTATAGACATCAGAATTTAATTACTAAGCAATGACCACATAAGCAGCAGCCGTACTCCAGCCTATACTGAGTAACAGTTTCAAAAACAAGCATGTGTACATGGCAACAATTGGAACAGTGTTTTATGTGCAGTCTGTGCCAAGCTGTTAAAAGCAGGACAGTTAGTTGAGAGTAAACAGTTGGAGCAATGAGTTAGTTGTGAGACAGTAGCCAGCTGGTAAGAATGTGAGCATGAAACAGAGTACACTGTTGGGATCTTTCACCAGGCAATGACTGGTGAAGCCATAGCAAACTAAGAAGAGTTTGTGTGTGCTGTAGTTACAGTGACCTCTGGAGTGTATAACTCAGCAGGACTGCTGTAGTTGTTTGTAGTTATGTTCTGCTAGTGTTCAACAAATATGTTGACCAATCCAAACCTGTCTATAGTCACTCTAAAATCATGACAATATTTTCAAGGCACTGATGTGTCTGGAGATGATTTATGATTATTATTCTTTTTCAAAACCCACTCCTTTCCTAACAGTTCAATTATGTTGCCTGCAGAATCCAGACATGATATTACTTCAGTTCCAGGAGTGATATTTTCCTTATATGTGATACAATGGTAACTACATAAAAAAAATGTTCAAAGAAAGTAAGTTGAAACAAACATTCTTCCAGTACTTCATAGCCTATTCATTAATCAAGCCCTATATTTTTGTTTCAACTTATTATTCTCATTTTAACTGGCTGTGAATAAAGAGGGGCAGAGCAAATGATTTCCAGTTTCTAACCAGGATTCTCATGAACTGTGTATCTCTGACCTTTACTAGAAATAAGTACCTGCATTCCGGGTGTCCACAGTGAATGTGTTGTCCACATGTGTTTTGCCTTCCTTGAGGGCAGACCCTGACACTTTCACCTTCTTGGCATCTCCAACTTCTCTCTCTCCAACATTTATCTTGAAAGGTGAATTGGCAATGTGTTTACCGAGGCGCTTCACAGATACAGTATGTTCTCCAACCTCACGAGGAGTAAAGGATATTCCTGCAAAACGCATAAAAATCAAGCTCCAGATCAATCAAGATGGCTTCACATATTCATTCCCATAGAGGCTACACCATGTAAGTGAGTATGCTCACCCAGTGCTGATTATCAACCTGTGGAGTCTTAGATAGTCACACAACCATTCAGTCTCTTCTCCAATAAATGTAACAGAATTCGTAAAAAGACCTTCAAAGAACACAGTATAGTTCTTAAGTAATCAACTGATTTTCTATATCCATTTTACAGAACCATTTATTTTGTAATAAAAGCTCTCTGCGTTTTCACTTGTGGGCACACAACCCAAAGGCTTCAACTGTATTTAACTGGTAGTGAATATGTTAATCCATGTTAGGTGGGTCCCTTGTCATCATGGCATGGCACGTCCTCAGATTACAGATGGAGGAGGCGGCCTTCAGATACAGAATGTAGTTACAAATATATTGAATAAGCAGTGGCTTCTTGGTACTTGGAATGTTAGAAGTATGTATGGGGCAGATTCGCTCAGAGCAGTGGAGGAAGAAATCTAAAAAATAATTTAGATTTAGTAGAAGTACAGGAGATCAGATGGGATGGAGTTGGCCCCGAACCAGCAGGAGAATATACATTTTTCTACAAAAAGGAGAATGAGAATCATGAATTAGGTACAGGCTTTTTCATATATAACAGAATCATATCCACAGTTAAAGGGGTAGAGTTTGTTAGTGATTAGATGTTAAACACAATACTAAGAGGTCGCTGGTGTGATATCCACATTCTGAATGTTTATGCCCCAACTGATGATATAGAAGACAGGTTATAGGAAGAACTAGAATATGTATTCACTAAATACCATATGAAAATTTTGTCAGGAGATTTCAATGTCAAATTAGGTAGGGAAGATATTTTCAAACCCAACAACTGGGAATGAGATTTTATGTGAAATTAATAATGATAATGGAGTTGGTGTAGTAAACTTTGCCACATCCAAAAATATTACTGTCAAAAGTACAATGTTCCTACATTGTAATATTTATAAATTTACTTGGACATCTCCTGATGGAAAGACGCACAACCAAATGGACCAAATTTTGATAGACAAGGGACAACATTCAAATCTACCTGATGTCCGACTGTTCCGGGCAGCTGATTGTGATACTGACCACTATCTGGTGGTAGCAAAAGGTACGGAGAGAATGGCAGTGAATGAACAAACAATGCACAGCGCTCATATGGAGAGGGTCAATCTCAATAAATTAAACAAGTTAGAGGGTAAAGAGCAGCGTATCTTGTTGAAATCTCAAATAGGTTCATAGCTTTGGAAAACTTAGAGTGTGTGCTGGATATTAATAGTGCTTGGGAAACTATTAGAGAGAATATTAAAATTTCTGCTAAAGAGAGTCTAGGTTATTACGACTTGAAGCAGCATAAGCCATGGTCTGATGAAGGATGCTCAAAATTATTAGACCAAAAGGAAACAAGTCAAACTGCAGTGGTTACAGGATCCAAGCGAAATAAATTGGGATAATCTGAACAATATAAGACATGAAATCAAAACCTGATTCAGGAGGTAGTTAAGAGGAGACTGAACTCCAGTAATGCTTGCTACCATTCAGTCCAGAAACTTTTGTCTTCTTGTCTGCTGTCCAAAAACATAAAAATTAGAATATACAAAACTATAATTTTGCCTGTGGTTCTGTATGGGTGTGAAAATGGTCTCTGACATGAAGGGAGGAATATAGACTGAGCATGTTTGAGAAAAGGGTGTTGAGAATATTTGGATCAAAGAAAGATGAAGTGACCGGAGGTTGGAGAAAATTGCATAACAAGGAGCTTCATAACAAGTACTCTTTTCCAAGTGCAATTAGAATGATGAAGTCATATAGGATATTGGTGGGAAAGCCAGAAGGAAAGAGACCACTAGGAAGACAAACATGTAGGTGGGTGGAAAATACTAAAATTGATCTTAAAGAGACAGGATGGGATGGCATGGATTGGAATGATCTGGCTGAGGATAGAGACCAGTGGAGGGCTATTGTGAACACAGTAATAAACCTTCGGATTCCATAAATTGCTGGGAAGTTCTTGAGTAGCTGCACAATTGGTGGCTTCTCAAGAAGGGCTCAGCTCCATGGGTGAGTGAACATGTTGGTACTCATTTCAAGAAGATCATTCTCTCATAAAACTGAATTTTATTTGAAAATTTTATAATAACTCCTGCTTTCTAATTACATTCTGATCAATATTTCCTCCCACTAACTTCACCAACAAGTGGTGGTCGCTTGGTTAGTATAGTTTGCTTGTGGACTAAAACCATGGAGTTTGTTTTTGTTGTATTCTCCCCCACTCAATTTTGGCCATCAAATGTGCTACAAGTTTTCCCACTTGCTTGAAATGACGCTGCATATTTTCATATTGCAACAATTTTTGTAGTAAGCCACAAACTGGGCTGTGCCATAGCTCAAGCGGTTAGTCGCTGGCTTCCCGGGTTCGATCCCGGATCTGGTCAAGTGGGATTTGTGGTGGACAAAGTGGCGGTGGGGCAGGTTTTCTCCGAGTACTTCGGTTTCCCCTGTCAATCTTTATTCCACCAATTGCTCCACAATCACCCTCACCTATCATCTGGGGCTGGTACAATAGGCCAGAAGTGACCGCAGTACAAGGGACTTGGTCCCACCCCNAAGCCATAACAATTTATAATTGCAGGAGCACAAATTGATTTAGACATTTCTTCCTATAATTTATTGTTTAAACATATAAACATGCAGAAACTGCCATACTCTGCAACAGATGAACAAGAACTTACCAATATTGCCATTTGGAAGTCGTTTCAAGAAGCAAGGTTCTTCCAGTCCACTTGGTGCTTGGATTGAGGCATTCAGTGATCTGATGTCTGCATCTGAAACCTTTCCTGGGAATGACACTTCACTGCAGGAGCCAACTGAGATTTGGTTCCTTTTCCTTCCTTCTCCTGTTGAAATTAAGATTTCCTGACTTAATGAAGATAATACTGTGCACCAAGAGGAGGCAGCCACAATGACATATCACCACTCATTGCACTGCACATGATACAAATAATAATGAAGATGAAAGGCATATGTAACCGGTCTATTTAGCTCAAGTTCCTAAAAAGTAATTAAATTATCCGTAGAATAAATATTACTGGCTATGAAGAATAATCTGTACATAATTTACAAACATACATAAACAACATAAATTACAATATACACCAAAATAGTCACTTGATATTTACAAATAACTGACATCCCTGAAGACCTGGTTTAGTCTCAACTTACAAAACAAGAACATTAAATGTACCTGTTATCTTTGCATTGTAGGGACTGCCCTTGATATGCTTGTCACCGAACTTGACAGAGATTTTATATTCTCCTGGAGCTGTTGGTAAATATGATACTGATACTGTGCCATCTTTGTTGTCATGGCAGCTGATCTCTGCTTTGCTTGGACCTTCAACTGCCAAGGACAAACCACCTGAAAATAAAATGTATATAGTTATGTGTGTGTGGCTTACACCTCCCAACCAGCAGCAATATATTTTTGTGTGGGGAGTATCTCATATGATTCCCAACCATTTCTCCATGAAACACTCAAGTTCCTTATATTTAATTAGGTTCAAGAAGAATAAAAGCCATTCTCTAATACAATTATAATCCCAAAAGCTGCTTCTAATATAAGAAAACTCATTACAATAAGGAGCCTTAGATGGAAATCTCTTAAGAATAGCTCTTTATTTCTTTGCTGAAGATTAACACAGAAACTTGCTTCATGTTTGACTGTGGCCGACTCTGATAATGTATGAAGCAAAAGAGAAAATCATGGAACTACTAGACTTCTAATTCTCTATATATAATTTTAAATATATGAAGGAAATTCGTTTTAAAATTCACCACTGTTTACTGATAATGAAATTGAGATACTGTACTAACAGCGCTGTCCTGTTCTTTAAAGTTCAAACGGTTTGGAAAACGGTTTTTTAAGATTGTACATTGGATGTGAATCCATGTTGCAGGGTCTTCCAAGAGAACTGACAGTTAATCATCTGCCCAGGAAAATCCCTGCTGCTAAGAGACTTGAATGTACTCTTTGTCCCTGTCCCTGGGCCCTATCTTGTGCCACTCTAGTACAGTTCACATCTCATGCACCATTTCTCTAAATGAACCTTAACAACATATCAGATGAAGGGTAGAAACTATGACACTCTTCAATATGTAATTTCCTCCACTTGTTATTTCATTTTTTCTATGACTAAATATGCTAACCAAACTATCTCCATTCATATTCTTCCTTTAGAGAAAGAGCTGTGGCATCATGGTCATAAAAGAAAACATGCATAAAATAATAGTCTTATATTTTAATATTAGGTTCTTTCCCTTACACAGGGCAATTATTTATGACAGAAACATGCTGCTAGTAATAGCTTATGGTAGTTTATTGCACTACACTATAGGGAACAGCACAGGGGTCTTTTCTGCATGCAGCATGCAACATTTTATTTGCAGAGATAAAGAAAAGGCTACACATAAATTCCATTTCTTTAACTCTTGCCTTAGAGTATGCCTCACAACTGGACTACTGTAATTTTAACGTATTAGATCGAGTCCCGAGTTCTGAGTTCATCGCAGAAGAAGAAATAGTGCGGTGGAAGCATGCGAACAGAGCGAATTGGAACCAGGGGTACAGAAGATTGCAGGAAGTCGGCGTGTGAGGATTTAAAATGTTTCGAAGATTTTATTTATGTGTAATATTTGTAGTGATTTGAAGCGTTAGTTCCTGTGTTTCATTTGCATTACCAGGAGAGGACTAGTGTGTGTAACAGTATATTATAAAGTGTAAATCTGTGAAACCGCTGTACTGCTTGTATTTAAGTGTGATTAAGAAAGGCTGTAACCAAAGCGCTAACAAATCCAATCATCCGAACTAGAACCAGACATTTTCGTTGCGAGAACCCCCCTACACGCAGCATTATGTATACAGACACCAGTAAAACAGAGACTTATATTTTAATATTACAGACTTTCCTTCAACGGTGTATTCAATCGAGATGGAAACATGTTGCTAGCAACAATGACAGCAGTTTACTTCATGTTCATACAGAGAACAGCACATCTGTCTTTTCTCTGCATGCACTGCTAACACTCTCTCAGCAAAAGAAAATGCCAAACAAGTTTTGCAACACTCTCTGATGGCAGCCTCAGAAACTGCAGCATTTACATGTGATATTTCATTCTGGAAAACTGCTGAAATGCGAGGGTTATTCTAGGATACTTTTCCCTTAAAGTTGCTCCAGAGATAATATTCACAGTAACTAGGATCATGTGATCTTGGAGACAGTAGTCCTCTGCTGATTATTGTGTTCTCAAACACCTCATATACAGTAGTCATGAAAATGTGAGAATCATGTGCCACAGCATTATCTTGATGGAAATATCCATAAAGTGTTTCTTCAGCTGTCAGCAGGTTGAAGAACAGAATCAACATTAGCTCACACACTGACATGAATTAATAGTTTTCTGAAAAATACTAAGCCAATGATTTTCCATGTACTTACAGCATACCACATCCCCACTTATTCTCCGAGTAACAGCATTTGTTGAATGGCATGAAGATTCTCATCACTCCAAATTGTATATTTTCCACACTGACATGACAGTTAAAGCAGACTCATACGCCACCAATTATAAACAATAGCTGGGGATCCATGACTGTGTCATACACATTTTGCAGGAACTAGTTATAAAAAATAATTATTGCTGCATGATCTGCTTGTTTAAGCTTACGCACTACCGTTAGTTTATATAGGTGAAATTTAGTTAGTCTTGTCACTGAAAATGCAGATCCCACTGAAATGTCAGTTTCTTTTGGCAAATGCCTTAATGATTTGTGAGGACTGATCTCTAATCATTCTTGTATATAAGCTTGTTCTTCAGTTAGCTCATTCCACCTGGACTGCCCCTTTTGTCATAAACTAAACCCTTGGTCTGCCAAATTTTCACAAGCTTCAACACATCAGACTTTATGGGAACTCACCCTTATAGGTTTTACAAATGAACCTCTGAATGCATTTTCTGTATGTTTTCTTTCTAATGAAGGATCTGTGTAAGAAAGTTCACTACTGACTCATATACTTCACTGCAAGAGTAACAAATTTAGACCTCAAGATAAAAATATCTGAGTAAGCACAATTCTTACTGATCACATAAAGTTTATTGACTGCACAAATGAGTCATCATCATACTGGTCACAGACAAAAGGTACTGTATGCTATTCCACAGTGTTGATATGTTTCTTTCCTTACCTTTATCACCCTGTTGGTCATGTCAATGTGACACAGGGTGATGGAAGAGTTGACTCGATTAAATATGTAATTGCTTCAGTTTCCAGTGATGGACATCATAGGATGTCATAAAACTTGTTCACATAGTGTGAGGCATGCTTGATGGTAGAAGGGGCTCACCTCCAACAGTTCATATAAAATATGTTACAACTTGTGTCATCGTTCTGCCGCTGCTGTGGTCTAGTGGTCAGCGTTCCTGGCAACAGATCTAGAGGTTCGGGTTTGATTCTCGGCGCTACCAGATTTTCTGAAAGTAATGGGCCTGGAACGGGGTCCACTCAGCCTCATGATGATAATTGAGGACCTATTTCAAGGAAATAGCGGCTCCGGTCTAGAAAACCGAAATTAATGGCTGTGGGGATTCGTTGCACTAACCATGCAACACCCTCTATCCGCAAAAGTTGGCACTAAACTTCGCTGACAAGCAGCGGTTGCTCGGTCGGTATAGTTCGACTGCAGATTAAAATCACGGAGTTTGTTTTTGTTTGTTTGTGTCGTCGTTTTATGACAATCTGTAATGAAGGTCTGATTAAGTATAGACAGTCAGTGCCACACACAAGGAGGACCTTTGGGCTATTCCCTCTAGAGCCATGTAGGACACTACTGTCATGCTATCACTGTTGCTGTCTCAACTGAATATTTTGTATGACATAAAACCAGTATTTTGATTTACTACATATATTCTTAAAGAAGAAGGGCACTGACAACAACTGTAACATCTATTAAGATTAAGAATTATTAACATTTTGAAAGTGCTAAGTATGTACCTGCTCCTGCCCCCTTCGTTGAGATAGTAAAATTGGAGGGTTCACCACAAACACCATGGGTAAGACCTGGTCCATATGCTGTCACATACCCACTACTGAGAGAATCCACATGGAATCTGAATGGTGAACCTACACACATAACACAAAATTACATAATTAAATATCACACAATCTGCATATATTTGTTGTTTTTAATGACATGCTGTGATCATAATTTTCAAAATCACAACTGTCAATAGTGTCTTATGATGAAAATAATTTTGGGTCTCTTTGTTTTTAGTTTCAATTCCAGTGATATCTGTGGCAGTTCATATATATATATATTCATTCATTCATTCTTTCACACTGCCAAATAAGTTAATCCAGTTTCCACATTTTTCTGCTCTTTTCAAATTCCTAAGAAAAAGAGACCAAACATTGCAGACAAGAGGGCAGCATTCCTACTTCATATTTGGGAAGTCCTGGGTTTCAACATCGAACCAAAGACCTGTTACACAGATCAATGTATTATTATTTTTTTCTGTTATTCCACGCAAAGACATTTACCTCATATTAGGTCAAACTATTTTCTTTCACATTCTTTCAGAATTATTACTCATTAATTATCCCACCAATCTAAGCTATTGAAAGTACCATTAAATAAACCAGGAAAATGTAAATACTAACAAACAGATTTCTGTATCATGTTACCATACTGCTATCCTAACTAGAATTTTACCTTGGTGAATACAAAAGATATAACAGTGGTTGATCAATACTTGAATATTGGTGGAAGCTTCTCAAGAAGAGGACAACATTTCAACAGCAGAGATTAAATAAATGATGATTGGAAGTGCCAAAAGAGGTGAAGTTGCATGCTTTCTTAGACTCAGTTTTACACCCTGGCTTCTTTATTCATGGGGAAGAAGTCACTAGATACAACACTGCAAGCATCCCACAGACCTTTTGCTTTCAGCAGGATTCCTGTCCCTGCCATGAACAGAACTTAAACTTTCCAGTCCAAAGTCTACTAACTGAACCACAGAAATAAAATATTTTCATTGAACAAAGTTCACTGTGTCTGTAAAATATAATCACTGAACAAAAGTATTAACTCTGTATGTGCATGGAATTCAGCAATATCTTTCTATGTTAGTATAAGCTCAGACATTTTCAGCTCACCTTGTACATGTTCTCCATTATATTTCACTGAGAGTTCATGCAGCCCTTCCTCTCGAGGCTCATATTTAACGCTTACAGTTCCATCTCGGTTGTCTTCAATAATCGGTTTGTCTATGTTTCCACTTGGCATTTTTATTTCAGCTGCAGAGAAAAGCACATTTAGATTTCAGTTTGCAAACAACTGTATGTTTATAAATACAAACCACTCCGTCCAATGTGACATGTAAGTTTTTACTATGTGAAAACTTATCTCCCTTACATGTTTCAGTCCTTATGGACCATATTCAGAGGGAACATTACAAACTGGAGACTACCATCACAATAGGTGTTTTGATTTAAAATACATACACTTATATCCAGTGGCAGCTCATAGCTAAAATTAGTGGGGGTGCTGCTCCAGAAGCACAGAGTTCCATACAAAGATTTGGCTACTGACATTAAGCTTAAGGATTATATTTTGTATCGTACAAGTATAAAGAAAGAATTAAAGAAAAAAGGACTCATTATATAAATGTTATCGATAATATCATGTGGAAATTGCGGGTGCTGCAGTTCCACAGTGCCTATACACGGGCCACCCCTGCTTATATCCTATAATGCACAGTATGCATAAAGTCAAACATTTCACAATCACAGCAGCTTCCTGGTATTGTAAAGTTTTTAAAAGTTTCTAGATGTTATTTAAAAAACCCTTTATTGTCAATGGTTAAAATTTTAAAACCACATAGGTTCGTGTCCGTACTCCTATCGTCCCTCTTGTATGGGGCAGATTTTGTGCCGCCTGTCTATCTTGATGAGGAGGTTCTTGATGTCGTCCAGGGTTTGTTCGTGGCTTGCTGTGTCTATAACTTTATGAATGACAGTATCATCACATTATATGGCACGGCACAACTAACATCTTGCAAGGCTGATAAAAGTGATATCCACTGAGCTGGCTGCGATTTGAACCGAGCACCTCCTGAATATGAGTCTGGGGAAGTACTGCTGTGCCAACTCATTTGCGTAACACTGTGTAAGATACAGAACCCTACATCCTATTTAACAAGAATGTACCTATTATTTTACTGAGAATGGAAATAACTTTCTTAATAGACACAGACTTGAAATATACTACCATTTATTGAATTATGTTTCACCATTAATGAATGTCCACACTTCCTGAAGGGTAAAGGGTCTACACTTTTATCATTGTTTCACAGAAAACTCATGTAGTTCTTAACTTATACAATAACAGCCTGATATTCATATCCATATAAGAGATAAATAACAACTTTCAACAAGTGCTTTGTTTCCTTGGTGAAATAAGATGCACATTATAGAGTATTACTCTACAATTCCAGACAAAAACTTGATTTTCTTCTATCGCTTCAATTTTTATAAAAATTACTTTAATTTTTTAGCGTTCAATGTGAAATTTTGTGAACTGCAGCATTTTTCATTGTAGCGGGAAATTTTATTTTGAAAAGTTCTATCTTCTGCGATTAAACGCCATGTAGTTCCATGAAAATCAGAACTCTTCATAAGCACCTCTACGAGAACCTCAAATCCTGTAATTTTGTTTCGTTTCTTGGCGATCTCATGCATAACAGCTCCATTCTATCCTCTAAGTTGTGTTAACACTGCTGTATGCAGTTGCTAATACCACTTGAAAAAGGTATATTTTCAGCCTGTAATTGAGTGACTTTTATATTTGTTCTTTTGAGTTCTGTGTTTTAATATGTCATGCCGGTGCATATGTCAGGTACCAATGAAGTGGATTTTTTCAATTTACCTAATCCTTCCCGCCGCACTATGGTCCTGGGGTTGACTCAGCCTCTAACAGAAATGAGTACCAGGAATCTTCCTGGGGGGTAAAGAGCGGCCGGCACGTAAGGCTGACAACCTTACAGCCACCTGTGAGCCAACTGTCTAGAGAAAATGTGGGAGCCTCAACGTCTCACAGTCTCACAACCCTATGGTCCTTCACAGACTGTTACAGGGTTAGCTTTACCTTTTAACTTTTACCCTGCTGACCATGCTGTGAACAAGAAAGGGTGATATGAAAATATGAAACTTATGCTGAGTTACACACACACTCATAAATATGGTCTGAATTAATGTGAAGCTTTCAAAGTCATAGCTGTTCTCCTAGCATGTAAGTTGATTATATAAAATTTTACTGATGCGAGTGTGACTGGCACAGTAGTGCAAGAAGTAACTATTACACTGCAAAAGCAGTTTCTTCCTGGGCAAAAAGTACTGCATGACCTACTTGTTGAACCACAGAAAATACATCTACCTTCATTTCACATCAAGCTTGAACTGATGCAAAATTCTGTAGAGGCCATGAACCAGAATGGAGAAACATTTCAATATCTGATGTGAAAGTTTCCATGAACCAGCGATGTAAGCTAAAAGAAGGGACCTTCATTTGTTATGAATAACAGAAGTTTTAATGAAGTCCTAGAAGGAACTGAGAGAATAGTGTAGCAAGCATTCACAGTCATTGCTGACACCTTTCTGGGCAGACAAGTGGCCAACTACAGATATCTGGTTGAAGAAACAGCTAAAGCCTACAGAATCAATGGGTGCAATATGTCACTGAAATAAATTTCCTTCGTTCTTGCTTAGATTTATTTCAAATGAACCTTGAAGACATCAGTGACGAGTATAGTGAAATATTACATCATGACATTTCTACCATGGACAAATGCTAACAGTGGAAATGGAATCCAACTATGATGGCGATTACTGCCATTCAATAAAATAACTAACTTTAAAATATAAGTTTCAGATCAAATGGAAACAGATTTTGAAAACATTAAATGTGAATGCACATTTTCCTTTTCTCTTACTAGCGTTATAGTAAACAAAAGTGGAGACAACTTGGTACTGGTTTATATTCCCTCTGGCATGTTTAATATTTCCCCAAATAAAAATAAAGAAACATTTACTACTATATTTTCTGCATCATCTGTATAATGTTAGAGTAAATACCTTGTGTGAACCGACATTCCTCTGAAACGTTGGTTCACACAAGATCTACATGGCGCCACATCCCAGAAGACGGCATTCTTCATAATCACCACTATGAAAATCCCAAATTTTACAATATGCACTCCATTTTCTTATGTCTTAAAACACTATGTGGTACAGAACTCTTTGTGCCCAGACCTGGAATCAGTGGCTCAAAATCTATGCAGAGCAACAAATATCATTCATGAGGGAGGGAAAACTGAGCAGTGTAATCTTTCTATATAAGAACCTTCCAACTTCGGTGAAAATAAATACAAATATTTTGCCATCAAATTGTAGAGACATTTTCCATAAATACCCCCACTTAGCGATTGAAACTGCTGTAGCCTGAACAGAATATGGAAACAGCTTCAGCTTTTCAAGAATTGTGTTTGAACATGATACCAACTGTTCTGCAGTAAGAAAACTTGTAAAGCTGTCCCTATGCTTAACAAATTAAGCACTACGCCATGAAGGTGCATGGGGGAGGGAACGTATAATATACATTTTCTTGACCTTGGTACTAGCTGGAGGTGAGTGGTCAGTACCCACTGGATATGAATTTGGATGAACCCCAGAGCCGGTAGTCTGGGCGTGAAAAAGAGAAAATTCTTGACCCCTCGGTCGTCCAGCCCGTAGCCAGTCATTATACCAACTACACTATCCTGGCTCCCCCTAAGACAACTGGTTCTGGGAAGTTCTTTGTTTTGTGGCCTCATAAATTTATTCCGATGAATAAGGTGTGATGAAAATAGTGTAGTGGGAAGCATGGTTATCCTCATGCTGACATCAAAGTGTTTAGTTATTTCTCTTCGTGCTGAGATTTATATTTGCATAGTAACCAATAAATTATTTTGCAGGATACTGCATATGGTTAGCTTAACATCAAGCCAGGACTTGTTGTGATAATGGAAGGCATCGTAATGTCGGTTAGCATTCAAAAGTGTTAAAAGCCAGTAGATAAATCTGTACTCCCACATTTACACCACTATTCAAGGATGTCGCATACATCCAACTCTTACAAAAAGTAGGCTACCTCTTTCTGCAAGTCACAGTATCAAACCCGAAGAACTATGGATGAACAGCAAGGGATTGATTATGAGCTGTCACAGATCGAACCCACTGCAATTACAATAGTTCACATTAAAGTCATAGGCGTACTAAAAGAATTCCATGCCATTAGTACATTTCGGTGACTGAACTGAGTTTGATATTATTATTGGCCTCTGTGCTGTTAAGTTTGCACGTAAATAAACATGAATTGGATTGAATTACTGTAATTATGATGACGACCATCATCGTCGTCATAACCGGGCCTCTGAATGCCATCAGGATGAACTACAATCCTGAAACATGATGAAAGGTGTACGTATGCCTACATAAAAGGTAAAGTTGTCCCTGTGCTTATCTAACTAAGTCATATGCCATGAAGATGTATGGGGAGTGCATGTATATATTGACGTGTTCTTGACATCGGCACTAGTTGGAGCTGAGTGGTCAGCTTCACGCCCTGGCCTCTTTACCCCCGGTACTCACTGGATAGGAGGTTGGGTGGGCCCCAGAACCAGTCTGGACGATATAAAGAGAAAAATTTTTATTCTATCAGCACTCACAATCCTACCCCTTGGTCGTCCAGCCCGTAGCCAGTCACTATACTGACTGCGGTAAGTAAAATAAAGTAAAGTAAAATCAAAAGTCACAAGCCTTTTGTCCACTTGATCTGAATTATCTTTTCATAACACTGTCTTGACTGCTGAATCTGCTTATTATTGGGGCATGGCAAGTTAATTCTGCAAGATAAATTGGGATGGATGTGGAGAGATGCCGCTGTGAACCAAATGAAATGCATACTACAACTCCTCAGTCAAGAGAGATAATCTCTGGCCTCACAGTTTGAACCTAATGTGTGTATATGCCTTGGTGGTATTTAGCCGTCAACACAGCAATAAAAATCAATCGAATTGCTCACATTGCTTTTATTTGACAGTTCCTATATTTTTCGGTTCACATTTGGGGCCATCTTCTGGCAGTGTCATAAACTACGTCTCTTCTTACTGAACTGCCCTACTATGGATCCATATTAGCGCTACTCACATGCAACCGTCACAAAGTTGCAAGTATTTTTCTAACTTAAAAATTTACATTTAAAATTATTTAATATTCTCATGTGATTGAATGTAAAGTGCTATGCTGTTTCCGTGTTTTTGTTCCATACTGTAGGTTGTCCTTCGTCCAGGGTTCGCTCTTATTTATATATCCCGTAGTATAAATAAATTGCTTATGTTATATGTTATAGAAACTATTCACGATAACGTTATTAGTTTTTAGTACCCACTTGTACTTAGGTATGTTACCGTTATTTTTTGTTCTGTGAATGAAGGTGTGTGAACCTATTTGTTATCGTATTGGGTTAGAATTCGTTAAAAGTTAAGCGTTTTATTTTTATTACTGCTTCAATTCTGAATTTCTATTTTTTGAATATACTGTTGTTACTTTCCTTAGGGTGTACTGTGTATTCCTTCTGTGTGGGCGTTTATGTCGTATCTGTTCCCGGTTACAATGTGGACGTGTTGGCGTTATGTTATAATGGACATGTATAGCAAGTGTCACGTAACTTCGAACAAGGTCAAGAGTAACCTTGAATGCGAAGAAGAAAAATTTCAGACAAGGGCGTGGTTTCGAGGTTGTGAGAAGTGACAGGCGGCCAGTTGTTTGTAAGGCACCCTCGAAGCAGGATATACTTACGATTTTTCTATCATCTGTTTAAAAACGTCAGTTTTCTTGTGTGCTGAATCGTACATAATGAGTAAGAAATTAGGTCAGGGTATAGGTCTACACGCCGGTCACGGTAGCCGAGCGGTCTAAGGCATGTACTGTCTTCGCTCGCTCGGAAGCCGGGATCGTGGGTTCGAATCCCACTCAGGACATGGATGTTTGTGTGCGTTTTACTGTGTTTGTCTACAGGTAGAGGCCTTGCGACGAGCTGATCACCCGCCCAAGGAGTCCTACCGAATGTGTAAGATCTAGAAAAACCGAAGTGAATGGAGACGTTCATGGAGGTAGGCCTAGGCTCACTGGGGCTGTAGTGCCAAGGAAAAAAAAAAGTCTACACTCACAGACGAAGCAAGTAATTGCAAATGTATATAATTACTTAACGAGACTAGCAGATAGTGGAGCTGCTGTAAACTTAAAGTCAATCCAGAAAACAGTATGTGAAGCTACAGGAATCGGCCGCACTGCACTGAATGAAATTATTCGAAAACAAAAGAGCTTAGAAGAGGGCGCTTCCTTTGACTCACCGACCAAGAAACGTAAGAAGGAGAAACCTGTAACGGAAAGTGATCGGTTTATAGAAGACGCCATCAGAAGAATGATCTACGACTTTCATAAAACAGAGGGCGAATGAGTTACCATGCCCAAACTTCACAAAAAATGGTAAGAGACCTAAAATTTGAAGGAAGCCTTCCTAGTTGCAGGAGAATTGTTCGCCGGCTTCGTTTTCGTTGGAGAAGGACAAGGGATAATAGAAAAACATTGACTGAAAGGCATAACACCCGTCCTAAACGTCTGCATGATCTGAGGACAATCAGGCAATATCGCAGAGAAGGTCGGCCTATTGTGTATGTCGATGAAACGTACTTGCACAGCAGCCACACATCATCATACTCCTGGGACGACTCTCTAAACAAAACACTCTCCTCTCCTTTTGCCAAAGGTTCACGAGCAATTATTGTACATGGTGGTGGTAAGCAAGGTTTTGTGGAGAAAGCTTTGCTTATGTTTAAGTTAGGCAGAAGAACAGGAGACTACCACCACGAGATGAATTCTGGAAACTTTGAGAAGTGGATCCAGGAAAAATTAATTCCAGACTTGCCTCCAAGAACGGTGATCGTAATTGACAATGCAAGTTACCATAATATTGAAGTAAACAGAGCGCCAACTTCAAATACCAAAGTAGGTGAAATGAAACAGTGGTTGACAGAACGGAACATTTCGTATCCGGCTTCGGCACTGAAACCAGACCTGTACGAAATAATAATAAAAGAAAAGTAAGATAATAAAGAATATAGACTAGACGCTATTTGTGCTGCTGCTGGACACTTTGTGATATGTCTCCCACCTTATCATCCAGACCTTAACCCTATTGAGATGGTGTGGGGCACAATTTTTAACTGTGGGCCAAAGGAATAGTAATTAATTAGTAATTAGTAATTAATTAATTAGTAATACACATTAAACGTATTTTTCTTTGCATGACGAGTGACAATATATTTGTATTATTGTAATATGTTCTTCGAAAAGAGAATAGGGTAGTTTCAATGAAACACGAGGGGTCGGTGAAAGTGGAAGAACGAGTGTTAAGAAACTCCTCCCACCACAAGCTATGCGCAGGATTTGACTAGGAATGCGGGGCCTTGTTCGAAGTTACGTAACACTGTCTATACCTTAGGTGATGTGATGTTCCGGGGGAACGTTTTTATTTACTTGTTTGCTGTGTTTCATTTTGTGTCTTTTGTTTATGAGTTTTTGGATGTTGTTTGCTAATATCTGTCTCACTTTTTGTCTCTTTCATGTATTTTACTTACGGCTGTATCTGTTTCTACTGCTAAGGTCTTTATCCAGTCTTATGTCTGCAGTGTAGGTTATATTTAAAACCTTTGTCCAAGACTTTCATTTCTGATACCGTAAATATGATGTTAGTTAAGTTTTCAGTGCGTTTATAAAAGTTTTTTGTTGTTTGCATGAGTTATGAGTTTTCTTATATATAAGTCGCATGAAAATCAAACACATTATACTACGGTGCGGACTGGCTGGGAACAAAGTACTCTTGTGCTTCACCGAGAGCCAGGATTCGGCGCAGAAGAAATCGACATTCCAAGTTCGACAGGCCACGTGGGCCCGTTTCATCTTTCAATAACTGCCATAAATCGGATGGAAGAATCTGGCTGAGCTCCAAAGAGTACTAAGGCGTGCATTTCTCGAAACACATGACTTGGTATTCGAAGTTCCAGAATTGGCTATGCGAGTGATCGAGGCACAAGGCAGTGAGGTTGATTCTCCTGTAAATCCATTAGACATGACTACAACCAAGCGGGCCACAATGAGACTCTGATGACTGACTGGTGGTCGGTATGTTATTTATACAAGTCATATTCCTCACCGAGCGGCAAGACATGTCGGTAAAGCCCTATCTGATAGACGGGTGTTCGTGTTATTTACTGAAATTGTATCAACACAGCTGACTTCTTTACTCTAGGGCTAACAAAAGTGCCGTGTCACCACAAGCTCCGCACATCTGAGGACCAAGGCTGAGAGCTGCTGCTGTTTGCCCCAACTATCGCGTTCCTCAAGGGTTGTGAAGCGGTGGTAAAATGATAACTAACCGGGGAAAGTCGCAGACAGACTCGTCCGAGTAGATCTGCCCATCAGATTTCACACACTGCCCTGGGACTGAAACCGGTGACTAGCAACCTGAACTGCGGTATTGGCAATAACATCTATTCATCTAATTAATTACAATTTCGTTTAATAAAACTTTGACAATGAATGCTATTTGCGTATAAACTCGTCCACAATGTCGTAGTTTCAGCTGTTTGTACAGAACGTCAAGACGGCTACCTCTCATGCTTCGTTAAGTCTCAAGTGTCCATCACATCCTTGTGATCGCCTATTCTGAGATTACTTGTGGTTTTAAAAGAAAATGTTGCGGTTGTATTCTTAAAACAGCCATGGCCGATTTTTCCGAAGTTCAGAATAAAATTTCAGGCTACGTGATGTATCGTCCGAGATTCAAACCTCCCACCTCTGTAATACAAGTCTAGGACACCCGACTGTATTTTGCTATTTACCTCCGCAATAGCTGAATAGTTCAGTGGATATTCTTAATATCACGCAGTGATTATGTTCTGATTTACAAAAATAAGCCCACGAATTAAAGGAAAATGAACAGAAGAGATACTAGCCGTACCGTTGCGGGACCTATATGCAGATGTAAGATATTGTTCAGTAACCCCTGAGTATGAAGATGTGACCTGAATTATACTAACTCAGCATGGTGCTCAAAGACGGAATCATTTATGCGAATTCGGTGACGAAATTTCAGATTCCAAGGAGAGTGAGACGTTCTTGAGAACCATTCATTACTCAAGGAAGATACTGAACCATAAAAGGTAAAACAAACAAAACTGTCAGAATTACTGGATTTTGGGCCTTTGTCCATCGTCCAGTATTCTAGAAACTACAAAACAGAACATTTCGGAAATTGGATATGTTTCCGTCCTGAGGTGAGAACAGATCCAGTTTCTTGTTTCTAGAATACGGGACGATGGACAGAGTCCAAAAGTGCAGTAATTCTGATTATTATACACCATCGTCAGAACCCTTTAGAAACAAAACTGTGTTTCCCTGAAATAAAATCTGAAAGCTTAAATTAGATTTCATTTATTTCTGGATAATGCAGGCTTATATAACACTCCTTACACAACATGATCAAAATATAACTTCTTTTGTGATTGACATCATCTTTTCCTTATATGTGTGCAAAGAATCTGATGTATTGTATACCGTTCAGTGTAGCACTGATAGGAAATATAATAAACGGGACAATCGAGTCACTGCATAGCAACGTACGTAGTCATACGTATAGAAGTAAAAGAGATCTGTCCTGCTTAAACTTACAAATTAATATCCGGAGCTATAAGATATAATACGTAACTCATACATTCTCACAGTTAACAAGCACTGCCAAAACAATCATTTATATTACGGCTACAGTCGGCAATTCCCAAAGAATAACTAAAAATAGAAGTAGTCAAATACAAACAAGTTTACATAACCAAGGAGACTTCCCTTCCTTTGGATGAAAAATGCCTTGGGCATGAACGAGAGATCTGATACACTAGCTTTGATCACAGTACTGCAACGCGCTTGTCAAACATCACTCAACCCCATCTCCCAGACACCGTACTGTGTACGTATGCGTGCTGAAAATCAGACAACTACTTGACGAGAACAAGGCAATGCACATTACATGCGAAATTATCTGAGTGACGCAAAGTAGAAAACACATACAGCTCAAAGTGGAAACTAGCAGTATTGTACTATTGTGGTTTTTGCAGCAATTACTCCCAGTCCTTTCTACGGATACCTTAATACGGCCAACTAACAACACATCACAACACCAAACCCAAATTTCGGTAAGTTTTCAGCAAACAAATTCTGATTGTCTTCGCAAACGGCGACGAGCCCAGTGACCTCAATTTGGGTCGTCATGTCGGATTCTGTATCACTGGTTTACATTAAAGGAAATGAAAATGTGAGCAAGTAGTGACTACAATAAGAGTTAAATCTCTTGCCCCAAAATCTGCAGGTTACTGAAAATAAATGTTCTGCCACTAAATTTAATCCTAACAGTAATGTATTACGTAGAGGAAACATTATTTTGTATCAATTTGTGAAATACTGTAATAAAATAGAATTATGGTGTATTTTTCAACATCCTTCGTCTACTGAAACAAAACTGAGGCGGCTTTGCCTTCGATAAACGGCAACACATGCCGAAATATACCAAGTTAGAAAAAAAAAGTCATGGGAACTAATCAACTAATTTTTATGTTGATACGAAACGGACCGCTGAGACAATGGCGCGTTCAACTCTTCTACTCTTGAGTGTGTATTCGTTGCCGCGGTAACGTTTTTACCTAGCCGTAGCCTAGTAACGATAGGAGGGATGCGCATTCGAACACACAGACTTATGGAAGGGATTTATGAAGTACGCCGCTGAGATGAGCTCATGTGCTATTATATACATACCAAGTTTCAAAAAGAAAGGTTCAGGCATTCAGAAGTTAATGCGGAGGAGGGATATTCACGGACATACACACGGCCTGGAGATCACATAAGCACACTTTCATTTTCTCAAAATAAGGAAAGTAGGCTAAAAAAGGCAAAGTTGTTCCTGTGCTTAAGTAATTACGTATTATGCCATGACGACGCATGGGGGATGGAGGAATAGCTCCATCATTCTTGCCCTAGACATTATATGGAGGTGAACGGTCAGTTTCACGCTCCGGCTGCTTTAGTACCAAGAAAGAGCCCTCGATACCCATTGGATAGGAGGTTGGGTGCGTCCCAGAGCCGGTCTAAACACGGCAAAGGAAAAAATCTTTTGCCTCTGTTGGGAATCAAATCCCGGCCGTCCAGCGAATAGCCCGTCTCTATACAGACTGAGCTATCCTGGTTAATATCAAGTTTAGGTAGGTAATTCACATACTTTTTCTAGTAGTAGTAATTACGAAGCAAACGTTATTGCTCGGCGAACAGCTTGGACATTTATATACTTGTATTTGTACAAAAATCGGTTTTGGATTGATGATATTGCGGCATGACGCCTTTAAGCCGGAATAGTCCATTGCTGAGCAACGGTTCGATAATGTTACCGCGGCAACAAGTCAGTCCGTTGCCAGCCAACGGCTCCCCAAACACAGATTCCCGTGACAACGGATAAAACAGACCAATAGACGAATTGCTGGATGTAGTCGATTCGCCCCAAGTTATAAAAGAGAGTTCAATCGTGAATTCAAAGATTAAGTCGTAAATCAGCCGTCATTCGGCCTGGATTGATTCGTAAGAGAAATCAGAACTTGAGTGTTCAGCTGTGGAGCGTTAACCAGCGGACAACGGAAGCTGAAGAAGTGACCGATTCATAAATCAGAACCAAGCCAGTCACAGTGGAAGAAAAGACACTCGTAGTCTTGTAAAGAATGGAGCGAGTCTCAAACAGTCACGGATTGTGAGCCGTTATAATTAGTTGTTATTGTAAAGAAGTGCCAATAAATCCGATCACCTAATCCAGAACCCGTTATTATTAGTCACGGAACCCCTCTGGTGATCCATTACGGAACCCCATGGTTTCGTGGGTTGCAGTTTGGGAATAACTGGTCCAGAGTTCTGGCTGGGTGCCTACGTGACCAATTTTCAGTCGACTATAATAAAATATTACGATGACCGATCGGATGCGCACACGGTCAGAGCATGCAACCCAGGCTCTAATGAGCCCATTTGTGCCCGGAAGGTTCTGGGTTAGAAGTCTGTCCGATAACAGCCATTCTAATTTAAAATTTTTGTAATTCTCAGTCACTCCATTAAAAATAGTGGCAGTGTACTGTAAAATAGGCCACCACTACTTCTTGCCTAATTCTTCCTACTTCAACACGTAGCCTATAACAATCATTTTCTCCTATTCGACGAAAAAGAAATAAACGTCGTGGGCAAATTACGCACCAGGAGAGAGAAACTAGGTTCCTACGTCACAACGGCACTGTGCGTTATGGATGAAGTTTTAGTCTAGATGTGGAGGGTAGCTGCGAATATATGCAGATAATTAGTTGACGCTAATCAAAGGCCGTTGATAAGGGACAGTCCTCTAGCTCGATTTGTGGAAGGACACAAACATAAAAGGATGGTAAAAAATACACAATGAAGTGCTTCGTAATTTGAACTTTTCACTTAACTGACCTACGGTTAGAATGACAGAATGACAAAGAATAAAAAAGGCGGGACTTGGAGGGCACACTCGGAAATATGCAGTAGAAGATAAATGGTCGGAAATTTACACGGAAGACCTATAGATAGAGGTGTATTAAAATGGATCTTCGAGAAGTAGGGTGAGGATATAGGTTAGCTTAAACTGACTCAGAACTGGGGTCCAAACACTTCTGTGACGGTATTAAATCTTAGGCTTCCTTAAAACCTTCATTTCTTGACCGACTTAATACCTTTTTTTTTCAAACCAGGCTTTGAACCCTGACGTTAGTGTCATACTGTTACACGTTTCACGCTCACTGAACTGTTAATGATCATTCCGATCATAAGATTCAACTCGCTTTCATCTTTTACAGATACCTCAATCCAAATAAGCGCCTGTCAAAATACAGCGCCTTTCAAGACATTTTCCCGGGAAGATTGACGAGTGCCATGAAAAATCTGAATAATTGGATACCGAAGCCAAGATTTTAAGCAGGTGTCTTCACAATACATGTCAGCAACGTCACCACTGTGCCACTCCGTTAGGCGACTCAAGACGAGATCCGAGGACCGGTGGACGGGGAGGCCGGTTGGATATGCAACTTAATTAAGATAACATGTCTGTAGGAGAAACCTGCAGCTCGTTTATATTCATTGGGAAATGACCAAGAAATGATGATCTGATCGTTCCTTGGACCTTGTCCATGCCACGCAATACAACCATTATTTCCGAACCACGACAAGGTTTACTCTACGCAGGCGTACAATATCCAGTCGAAGCTGTGGCAGTAATTTATGTTTCAACATAATTCCAAAATAAACAGAAATGTTAATTTACCATCCATTCGATTATTTTTATATTTCTTTTCACCATCCCTCTCTTTATTTTTATTCAGCCTTCATAATTTCTTTCTTGCATGTGCTTATCTGCGTTTCGCTTTTCCTCCGTCTTCTCCCTCCTGCTCCTTTCGTATCATTCATTCAACCAGCCTGATCGTAAGCATATAAACTACTTACAAAACAGAATCTGTATATTACAATTTAAGTAATGATTGATTATATTCAAGGACTTTGAAAAGGTGTCTCCGTGTACAAAATAAAGATCTAAGGAAGGGGGCAGCTCAGTGAAAGGAGTTCTGTCTGCATAAAGCACTTCTTTGGTCTGTGAACGGAAAGGTTGAAACGAGAAAGCTGCATTGCTAAACACAGACCTCTCATTCTATGAAAAAACGCTTCCGATGTGGGAACAATCGTAGTGCTGCAAGACACAACACACATACATAACCTCCACGCAAATGTGTACATACTCTTAAGAAACTACATGATACTGTGAAGTGGGAAAATTGTTGCAATGCGTAATAGAAAAATCGGTGCAAAAACACTGCATATTGTTACCTTCGAAACGAAATCGTCTGTCACTCGGTAGACCACTGCTGGTCGCTGAATACCCAACAACAGAATATGCGTCTAACCGGTAAAGCCGGTTTCGACATTTCGCGTTTGGGCCCCCAGTGTGTGTGCTCTCCTGTAGATGTCACCTATGCAGTTTCATTTAGACAGAAGGTCTCGAAAAAATTGCGCAATTTTAATCAAAATCGTTACAGCCGCTTTAAGTAATATCGTCATTTTGTTTTGGGGCCCAACTAAAGAGCTCTGAAGCTGGAAAGTTCCTATATACTGGTCCGACCTATGGTGGATAACTATCGAATACCCAATAAGAATGAAATCAGTTTAACCGTTCAGTCGATACAGAGGCGCATGCACATACATACATACATACATACATACACGGTGTGTCCAGGTTCCGTTAGGACTCATTTCTTTTAATTTTGCCCTACAATGCCATCTGTTGGCAAGTTGTACGGTTAAGATTCTTGAAGTTTCAGCTGTGGCTGTCTATTATTTCAAAGCGCAAGCATCGCTGCATCATGTGTTCTGACCTTGAATGTAACAGTACTGTTCTGACGCTCGTCGGAAAATGGCGGTTGAACAGAGAGCCAACATCAAATTTTGTTTGAAGTTAGGCAAAACAGCCGGAGAAGCGTATGAAATGATGAAAAGTGTGTACGGTAGTAATTGTTTGAGTCGCTCGAACATTTTTCGATGGTGTGCTGTATTTCGTGACGGCAGGGAGGACATTGAAGACCCTCCACATGCATGAAAGCCGAGAACAGGTGGCACTGAAGAAATTGTGAAAAAAGTGACCGGACCGAAATCCTTGCATCAGACAGATGTGTTTCTGCAAGACTCGTAGAGGATCTTTTGGGAAAACCAAAAAGTACTGTGCATCAAATTTTGACCGAGGATTTGGGCAAACGGAAGGTATGTGGCGGTTTGTACCGTACGCGCTGTCAGGCGATGAAAAACATGCCAGAGTGGGTCGGCCCAAACTGATACAAAATTTACAAAATCGATTGTTACTGGTGACGAGAAATGGTGTTTTCAATATGAGCCCCTCACAAAGCGGCAGAGTGCAGCGTGGTTGAGCCCAAAGAAGCCGAAACCAAAGAAAGTGCGCGTGCAAAAGAGTCGAGTAAAGACACTGCTAACCGTTTTCTTCGATTCCAAATGAATCATTCACAAGGGATTTCTGCCAGAAGGTCAAACAGTGAATTCTGGTTATTATCTCGGAGTTCTCGATCTTTCGTGGGAGAGAATTCTTCGAATTCGACGTGAATATCGAGAGCAAGGTTCCTGGTCGCTCTACCACATGCCCCACCCCACAAATCGAAGATCGTGCGCGATTTTTTGGCCAGAAAAGGGATCACAGTCCTTGATCATCCTCCGTATTCGCCATATTTGGCTCCAGCAGATTCCTGGTTGTTCTCAAAAGTTAAGTTGGCGATGAAAGGAGACCTTCACGACACCATCCAGGACATCCAAAGGGAATGTGCCGCAGTTTAAAATGCGATTCCTCAAAAGGAGTACCGTGACTGTTTTCGAAAACTTTTCAATCGATTCCAGCTATGTATATTGATTCAGAAGGAGACTATTTTGAATAAAGAGAGAAATGTTGAAAAGAATTCACGTCTTGTATTTTTAATGAGCACAGTCCTAACAAAACCTGGACACACTGTGTACGTCCGTCCATTCATCCATACTACATACATATGACGGCTATTGGGAAAGTAACCTCTTGTGAGCAGTTAATAAAAAAAGCAATAAGAGAAAAATATTTTGTACAAAAAATGCGTACACGCCTAAGCTACTTCTCAACGTTGTCACCGTTGGCTTCAGGCACTTGTATCGGGGAATATGTTTTCGTATGCCTCTGTCAAAAAAGTCGGCCTCCTGTGAGCTCAGCCACGTTTTGACACAACCTCCCATCAATTCCTCATTATTGTTGAAGCGCTGTGGTAAGAACCAGTTCTTCAGGTAGGTAAACATAAGGCAGTCGCTCACAGGGGGATCAGGGCTGTAAGAACGGTGATCAAACAACTCCCAGATGAAATGCTCCAGCAGTGCTAGAGTGCGAGTACCTGTATGCGGACGCGCATTGTCATGGAGGAGCACTACACCGCATGTCAGTATTCCAAACCTTTTATTTTGAATGGTCTTACGTAGTATTTTCCAGTGTTTCACGTGCAATACACTTCTGACGTTATTGTAGTCCTTTGTTGCATGAATTTCACCATCAGCACTCCTTCCCTGTCCCAGAAAACAGTTTCTATCAGCTTCGGGCACACGTTATTTCAGGCATTTTCGGCTTGTTTGGTGAATGTGTGTGCATCCGCTGCTTTGACTGTTCTTTGGCTTTAACATTCACGAATGAAACCCAGGTTTCATTACCTGTTACACGTACGATGTGATTGTGAAATTCATCGCCATCATTGTGGTAAAGTTATAAAAAAGTAAAAGAAGAAGCCATTCTCTGCGTCTTGTGAGCACCCGTGAGCATTTTCGAACCCCATCTTGGCAAAACCTGTGACAGCCTAGCCTAACTGTGATCTCATAGAAAAGAATGCAAGAAATTTGTGGAAACTCATATGAAAGTTCTGAAATTGTGAAACGCCGTCTTTCACAAATTTTTTTTTGGTCAACACTTTGAACAATACCATCACTCACTACAGATCATCGACCACTTCACTCTTCATTGTGCATATCTGTTCGCCCGTACATCTCTGAACAATCTGCACGACTGTCTTAAGAGTTCATTCATTATATTTTGGCCGTAAACCGCGCATAATTCACGCTGGATTTTCGCAGTACTCATGTTTTTAGAGTGAAGAAAGCAGATAACAGTGCGAATATAGCAGCTGGCGGGATTATAAATCACATGATATATCATAAGTCACTCTGTAGACAAGAACAAACACTAGCTGACCAGTTATGTGAAGGTTTACAGGGCAGTGAGTGATGTGACGCTAACTCGCATGCGCGAGCTCTCCCCCGCTGTTACATTACTTACTTGCTTACTCAAGGGGCTGAGCCCTTCTGGAGGAGCCGCCAATTATGCAGCTCATTAGCTGACTAATAAATTGAGGTAACTTCCGGAATAGCCTCGTACCTACATACATACAGGACAGATAGGCAGGATACCAAAATAATTTTTTCTCATTCAGGTGGCTCAAGATGTGTTAATCCGTCACAATTTCAACATCAGCTTTTTTACAATCAGGGTGTACTTTCTTGTCATAGTATATACGTATATTACGCATATGAGGAACTGAAAACTACCGGGCACAAGCACAGGCGCACCTCTCAGATTCTGGAGAAGATTCCCACTTCCCTGCAGTCGTAAAGAAATCGTTACTTATCACATATTCAAGCTTATATTAATTTTACATCTACCGAAGTATATGTACATCCATTCCAATATGGTTAGGGTAGATAGATCAAGAAATAGATGTACGCAATGGGAGAGATATATGACAGGCATTGGGGAAACAAGAAATTCATACAAAACTTGAGTTGAAAATCCCGAGGAAAGGGAAGACTTTGGAGACTTAGGCATGGATGGGCGTAATTTCAACAGATCTCAGAGAAATTGGACATGACGACGTGAACTGGGAGAACTACATCAAATAAGGTATAATGGCGTGTTTCTGTAAACATGGTTATGAAGCTCCTTGTTTCGTAAGTGAATGGGATGTCTTCTCTTCGTTGTGACTATTCAGCTAGATAAACTATTAAGTTAATCATGAATGAAGATCACAATAAAGGGCTGTGGGAAGCAGCTTCAGAAAGGTGGGTAGACAAATTCCACATGTATTTGTTAAATATGGAGTACAAATTGATCAGTACGTTACAGTTATACCTGGCTGTACGGAGTTTTGGGCCGATCACGGTGGCCGCGCGATCTAAGGCATGAACAGTCTTGGCTCGTTCGAACACTGGTATCGTGGGTCTGAATACTGCTTGAGACATGAATGTCTGTGTGCGTTTATTCTGTGTAGGTAGCGGCCTTACGAAGGGCTGATCCCCCCGTCCAAGGCGTTCTACCGATGTGCATAGGATTAAGAAACTGAAAATGCGGCAAAGGTCCAAACGACTGTACAGCCATAGACAGAAAGAGAAAGAGTACAGAGTTTTCGTTCTGGAGAGGCAGCATGACGTACGTTAAAATTAATATTGCTTCAGAATAATTTATATTTACTAAGCAGCACAAAATTCGCGATTTCTTTTAACGCTCTGTCCAAAGTTTAACGGTCTGCTGAATACTGTCACGTGTAGGAGGGGTACGCGTACAGAAAATGACGGGTTCTAGATCGGATGATTGGATTTACTGGCACTTCGGTTACAATCTCTCTTAATTACACTCAATACAGCGCTATCGTTGATTTACACAATTCACAGTTCACAGTTACGCACTAGGATCCTCAGTCTTCCCTAGTCACCTTACGGTGGCGGGATTGAAGGTCTCGCTGTGACTACATCTTCTAATCACACACTAAGTCTTCACAGGTCAACTTCCAATTCTTCTTAAACTACGAACTCCCCTGGCTATCTCCTCCATACAACTGAACTGTGGTCCAAATCTCTCAACTGAACTCGCTACAAGCGGACTCAGGCATTTATCCCCAGGCCACTAAGGGGCTTTTACGGAAACCCCGATTTCCATGGAACACCTTCTGTGAATCACCGGTGTGTGAAAACTACGTTGCACACTATTGGATGTAACGAGTGATGCTACGGAAAAATGTAATCTCAGGGCGGTGTATACTACAGTGCGTACAATCAAGTGCGCGCCGCGGCTGCAATTTGCCGTGAGTCATACCACCGCAGAACGGATGCAGTCGCGGGGAGGAGTTGCAACTCCTCCCGCGACTGCATCCGTTCTGCGGTGGTATGACTCACGGCAAATTGCAGCCGCGGCGCGCACTTGATTGTACGCACTGTATTTGAGGTCCTCTGTCTCTCTCTCTATGCCTCTAGAGCCTTTGGACAATGGCCGCTGTTTTTCAGTTTCTTAATAAACAGTCTGTGGAACTCCTTGGATGGGGGATCAGTCCGTCGTAGGGCCGCTACATACACACAGACATTCATGCCTCGAGTGGGAATCGAACCCACGATCCCAGTGTTCGAGCGAGCGAAGACTGTTAATGCTTTAGAGTTTAGACCACGCGCCCACTGTGATCGGCATTGGAGATTCTCACAATAGTTGTTATGAAGAGTTCCATCTTCTGGGGTATAACGCATTGTAATCCGTTTATAGTCACCCGACGTTTAAGAGGAACACCTGTTCCTTCAGGATTTAAGAGTAAGTCAAACAAGAAACCAGATTGAAGCAGGCAGCAAACAGAGCCTCTGTCTGGTTGACGTTCTCCAGTTCAGGAACATCAATTTTTTTGTTCCACTCTCATGCTGTGTGTTTGTGAACTGTAATTTCGTATATGTAACAAATTCTATTTAACTTGTCGAATGATCAAAACAGCACTAGAGATGGATTTAAAGGAGAGTTTTAACTATATTTTATACGGGTGCAAAACTCGATCTCACAACAAAAGGGATCTTTGAGAATTTTGTGACTGTAATATTTGGACCGAAGAAAGAGGAAGATGAATACATGAGGAGGTCCATAAACTGCGCACGCCAGCACCACGGTGACTAAATCAGTGAAGATGGGATGGGCGTCGAGCGTGATAGGCATGGGAAAGACGATATATAAATACACAATTTCAGTCGCCAAATCTCACTGGAAGAGACCACGTGGGAACCTTATGGGAGGATTGGGGCATAATATTAACATACATTTTATAACAACGACGTGAGAATGTGAACTGAACTGGTTCAAGACAGAGCCCGAAGGGAGGCTTCCGTGAACACGGCACCGAAACTTCGAGTTTCATAAACGGAGAATTTCTTGACCAAGTATGTAGCTACCATTCTTTTCAAAGAGGAGGTTATACTAAGAAAACAACGAATGTCATGATAAGTGGTATTTTAGTCCGCAAGCGAACTATACCGACCGAGCGACCGCCGCTTGTCGGCGAAGGTAGTGCCAACTTCAGGGGATAAAGCGTGTCGCGTGGTCAGCGCAACGGATCCCCACAGCCGTTAAACTCGGTTTTCTAGACCGGAGCCGCTATTTCCTTGAAACAGCTCCCCAGATAGCCTCACGAGGCTGAGTGGACTTCTCAGTGGGGCTCTAGGCCTACAAAGTAACTTTGTACTATACAGTTAATTGCCGGCCACAGTGGCCGCGCGATCTGAGGCATGAAGTGTCTTCGCTCGCTCCAACATTGGGATCGTGGGTTCGAATCCAACTCAAGGTATGGATGTCTGTCTGCATTTATTCTGTTTGTTTTCCTCTGTAGGTAGCGGCCCTGGGACAGGCTGATTTCCCGTCCAAGTAATCCTACCGACTGTCTTAGATTAGTAAACTGAAGTGAAACGAAGCGTTTCACGGATGCCCTATGCTCCAAGTGGGGGCAAACGGAACGATATATATATATATACTTAATTACATGTTCTAACGTGAACGGTGCCAAGAAGGCAAACCTTGGGTTCAGTTCTGATTCCGCAGGGTGGAAGATACTAACAAGACATCAAATGAATTCCGTCTTCTGGGATGTGGCACAGTGCAGATGTTGTGAACCGACGTTTCGGAAGAATATATAGCCTCCATCTTCACAGGGTAAAAAATCCGCGAGCGAGGAACCAGCGTGAGCAGATGGCTGCAGACTACCTACTCACACTGTTTTTTTTATTGCTAGTGGAGTGGGACTAAGTCCCTTGTACTGCGGCCACTTCTAGCCTATTGTACCAGCCCCAGGTGATAGGTGAGGGTGATTGTGGAGCAATTGGTAGGCGATACGTTATTCCGAAACGTCGGTTGATACAAAATATACACGACGCCACATCCCAGAAGACGGAATATTATATAGTCACCTCCGTGATAACCTCAAATCTTACAAGACATCAAAAGTTTGACTGCATATATCATTCAGCCAGAAGCGACTGGAATTTCGTCCATATGTGAAAATTCGTCTATCATTAAATCGTCCTCTATAAAATTTGGACAAAAATATAGAAGCATTGCTTTAAACAGTCCCAGACAGGACTACGCTTCTCAATTCCCGCTGATTCCCCTTCCTATTTCTATGCACAACTCGGCATATGCTATCCAACCACGGGAACAGTTTTCAGTTTTAATGTAGTGTTTCTTCTCCCTATTTTTATACTGTAAATTCCCACGAATCAGAAAATCTACAACGGACATAAGCTATCAATGTACACTCTTAAAACAAAAACCTCGAGTTGCTTACAGCATCGCAGTCGTGGCCTGTTTCAAGATACTATATAAATGCTAGTTTGGACAGACTAGAGCAAGCAGTGGTAACCAGACAAGGTTCGTACCGGGTACCGCTACAGAAACCTCCTGGGTAGAGATGAGTTTACTGCTATAGCTCTTTTAACAATACACCACGGAAGTTAAGCTCCACACATTCATAACCTCAGCACTGAATGGAACTAAATGACCTACTGCTCGGTCCAGCCGCTTTTACCCCAAAACGAAATCACGCCACAACACTTCACATAGGCGGCTAGCAGGCTCTTCGGCGCTGAAGAGAAAATCACCTTGGTCAGCATTGTGGCCGTTTTATGTACTGAATTTAAAGCATTCGTTATAATGGAATTGTGAGACGTAGTATACAGGTCGGAGCTGCATCTGGGAGGCTGCCTTTACCGGTCTGGTTTGTGATGTTTGCTAATTTCGAGGTAGAGAGAGATAAATGATTTCTTGGTACCGCGAGTATATTGACAGGCTTAGCCAATGATAGCGTCTATGTATGTCTTTGTTCAAAGAGGGGCCTCCCTCGGGTGCGACTGCCAGACCAGTGCGCGACGTCATACGGGCCACAAGTAATCACTTCCCCGTGTTAAAATAAGGCAACCTAATTAGTCAATTGCCGCAAAAAACAAGTAAAACTATGAAGCTACGTACATACTTACCTACTTTAAAGTGTCAAACAGTGTAAAGTAACAATTGCAATAATAAATGAATTCTTTATAAGCCGAGTGCTCCAGTTAAAATTTAAAGTGTTCCTGTCCAAGCGAGGCCCGTCAAGACCCTGAGACGGTTTCTCATGCTAAATAAACTTAAGGTGAGTTCTCATACTTCGCGCGCCCAATAATAACGGAAGAGAGAACGACTGCAGCGTGACGTCCAACTAAGTAGTTACAGACGTGAACAACGGAGAGAAAGAACGGCAGCAGCATCTAACCACACTTCGTGGTTATTTCAAAGACTGTGCCTCATAGCCACTAGTGTGAAGGCATATTATTAATAAGAAAGAAGCAAGAGAGATGTGAAACGTCGGTGTTACAACTAACGAGGATCCTAAATGTTATTAATTATGCCTAGAAGAAATCGAAGTGGAATCGCAGAGGTATCTTCATTGTGCAGGTTGTGTAAAGACAAGGCAATACCAAGTGTGCGCTTATTCTGTAAAAACCCAGATGGGATAAATGTTTAAATTAACAGAAAGATACGTGGTGATTTGCCAAGTGTAAGTCAGACAGTGACTGATTCATGGGAACTAAGCTTACAAAATTATTTCCTGCTGGATTCGCGGCGAACAGGAAAACAGTGAATTTTATCTTTAAAAAGGGAGAAACATAAGTAAAACCCACAGTACATGATAAATGTTCATCCAGCTTTGCAGAATCTGCCTGTACTTCTTGCATTGATCCAAGGATCTGAAGAAATTCTGCTCTTCCTGTACAGCAATATTACAGAACTGGGTAGATCTGTCCGCCCTCTGATTAACTAAAAAGGTAAAGCTATCCTTGTAACCGGCCATGGAGGCCCATAGAGTTCTGAGAAGTAAGATTCCCACATTTTGTAGACAATCGCTCACAGATGGCGGTGAGGTTGTCAGCCTTACGCGCCGGCCGCGTAGTCGTGAAGAGTTCTACTTTCTGGGATATAACGCCGTGCAGACCGTCGAAAGTCAACCGACGTTTCAGAGGAATATGTCGCCTCCACCATCAGGGTCGAATTAGGCAAGCAAGAAACCAGCATGAAGGTGTCAAACAGAACAAAATGTTCCTCCAAAACGTCGGATAACTTTCGAAGGCATACACGTCGTTATATCCCATAAGACAGAATTCTTATTCCTGAAGATACCTTGAAAGACCGAGGAAAACTATGAAAAATCTCAGTCAGGATAGCCGATGAACCGGAACGGACTCGAACCGCACATTTTCTGAATAGAAGTCAGAAGTGTTGCCGCTTGAACCAACTTGCTCGGTGATAGAAAAAATGTAAAACCTTAGGTAGGCCGCACACCAGCATGTATCAAGACAGGTAACAGTCAAGACATGATGTCTGCGACATGACGTAAAGAAAGGAGCACAGTTGGAACGAATGAGATTATGAAAACCGCCGCACACCCGTCTGATTCACGATACTGACGTCATGACACACCGGTGTGCGGCGGTTTTCATAATCTCATTCGTTTCAACTGCGCTCCTTTCTTTACGTCATGTCGCAGACATCGTGTCTTGACTGTTACTTGTCTTGATGCATGCCGGTGTGCGGCCTACCTTAGTCTACTGATTGCTGAAGAATAACTGTAATATGATATGTAAAACGGTTACGATGGCATCTTGAATGTATAAGGGGTGGGCCGTATTGGCCCTTGCACCGCGACCACAGTGATATGTTGTGCCTTACGATGACATCTTACAAACACATCTACAGACTCCACGCGAAACTTTTTTTTTGTTTTGCCTCGATATGCTACGTTTAGTACGCGTAAAACGACACATTCCAGTTCGAACGCGACATCACATGATTTATCTCATGAATTGAAGAATGCTGTCTTCTGGGATGTGGCGCCGTGTAGATATTGTGTAAACTGACGTTTCGGAGGAACGTATCACTCTGGTTCCTCGCTCGAGATTTTTCTACCCTGAAGATGGAGGCGGTACGTTCCTCCGAAACGTCGGTTTACGCAATATCTACACGGAGTCACATTCCAGAAGATGGCATTCTTCATAGTCACCGCCGTGAAAATCTCAAATCTTACATATCTCATGAACTGTCCATCAGAAGAGGAAAATTTACAACATTAATTTCAAGAAGTAAAGTAAAGGTATCCCTGTAACAGGCCGTGGAGGCCCAGAGGGTTGTGAGATGTTGAGGTTCCCACATTTTCTAGACAATCGTCTCACAGATGGCGGTAAGGTTGTCAGCCTTACGCGCCAGCCGCCCTTTACCCCGAAGAACATTCCAAGAATATCCTTGGTACTCATTTCTGTTTGAGGCTGAGTCGACCCCAGGGCCATAGTGCGGCTGGAAGGATTCGGTCGATTGAAAAAAAAAAACAATGACCTCATCGGGATTCGATCCCGCGACTTTCCGGCTTGTAGCATAGTGCCCCAATTTCAAGAGTAACCTCAGTTATATTACAGAGAAAGTAAGATAACCTACGGTCTCAGGCGGTTTACTTTACGATTATCAGTAACCAGAGTATATAGCCTCATCTCGTAGGATGATTGATGAATGATAAATTGGAAAGAATCTGAAAGGAAGCGGTCGAGGCTTAATCGGGGTACCGTTCCGCCATTTGCTTGAGGCGACTCGGGAGAACCATTAAGAACCTCGAGGTAACCAACGTTTCGACCGAGACTCAAACAGCGCTCCTCCAAAATACGAGTCTACAGCGTCACCGCTAGACCATCCTACTTGAACTGGCGTGATCGGGAACCTTGAAATTAATCTTGCAATAAGGGTTTTATTGTGTGCCTTGGTTTAATCTCATTCGCTAAATCGAAGAAGCCTGCAGGCGCTCCATCTATTGCTGCTGGGTTATAGTTAAATTCCAGCACGTATAACCATAAAAAAAATCAGATCATAAGCCTGCCAACAACTCTATTATTACACACGTCAACACAACACTAACGAAAATGAACCAATGTGAAACTGAGTTCCAGAACACTGAATTTCTACTGAGGAGACACGAAGCATGACGCATCCCTTGCGCTCACTCTGACCTTCTCTGTCTAATGGGAAGACAAATATCGAAATTTTGGGTGCGTGATGGCTCCTCCCCAATCATCGTCTAAACATTACCTTTATGGTATGCAGTCTGTTTTGTGTTATTTACGAAAATATATAATTTGGGGCAGACGCATAACAAATTAAGAAAATAAACACTACCGTGTCAAAATTTGTTTTTATTCGTTGTTGGTGGTATCGCTGCAGGTTTCGACCCTTTTCTTGGGTCATCTTCAAGCGTACATTCATAATATTTAGCTTCTGAATTGTGTCATCAATCAATATGGATTCTTATTGTGGCTATGTGATTATTCTACATTCAAGATTATATCTTAATTTTTATCTTAATGACTAATATTTTAAAATTTTGAAATAACTGGTCCTTCGAGCATAATATAAGCCGAAACATGTTGTAAAAACGACGAACATATGGCATTTCTTACTGTGGTGACGGAACAAAGTAAACAAATTTCACATACAAAATATGACGCTAAAATATAATACGAATATTTCTAGCTGATAACTTTCTTTAAGGTCCGTAGGAAACGTATGTGTGTCTGTATATATGGGGTGTATTAAAACTCAACGGCAAAACTTGGGGAACGGATTGCTCATACACATATAGAGAGAAGAAAAAAAGTGTATGACATGGGTCCAGAAATGCATAATTACAGAGTTATAAGACACGTGACAGTGTGATAAAATCGAGAATAAGATGGGTGACATATGCAGTATGAATGGGAAAATGATATGTGTGTGCAAAATATTAGTCGAATTCCTGAGGGGAAGAGACCCTTGCAAGAACTAGACATTATCGGATGATAAAACTAAAATTTTATTTAAAGAATAGGATATTGGGTGAATTTTACTGCCTCATGATACAATTTAATCCCGCAGGATGTTACTGAGGAGTCCGATCCTGAAGTTTTACCGTTGAGTTTTGATACACCCGGTATACACACACACACACACACACGTAACTCGATAAATCTCAATTAGGCCACATACGTTTCCTACGGACCTTAAAAGAAAGTTATCAGCTATAAATGTTATATTTTAGCGTCATATTGTGTGTGAAATTTGTTTACTTTGTTCTGTCACCACAATAAGAAATGCCATATGTTCCTCATTTTTGGCAAAATGTTTCGGCTCACTTAGCCATAATCAGGTACTTGATTTGTTTACGTGCACGTGTATTGGTCTGCTGGTCAATAGAGGAACAGTCGCAGACCAATACACGTGCACGTAAACAAGTCGTTGATGATGGCTCAGTTAGCCGAAACGTTGTAAAGAAAGACGAACGTATGGTGTATCCACATTTCTTATTATGGTGACGAAACAAAATAAACGCGTTTTCAGTATCTTCTGCGCTGCAAAATTAAATAAACTAAACGACAGGGCCTCCACATCGAATTTCGGAGCAGAACTACAGGTACAAGTCTGTGAGACTGAACTGAAGTTTGGGAGCGATGCGAAAACACTGCTCACTATCAGCAAGACTCGATACCTCTACTGCAAAACAGCGACACTGAATGCCAACATAACACTACGAAGCCCAATCCAAAAGATTATGTTTCCCAAAGAAACAAGTTACTATCTTTGTAAGAGACACCTCGAGCCGTTACACTCCTTAATACATGGACGAGTAGAAATGTCCATCAAATGCAACAAATTTAACTTATAACAAACAAAAAAACATACTAACTCCGTGGTTTTAGTTCGCAAGCGAACTATACCGACCGAGCGACCGCCGCTTGTCGGCGAAGTTAGTGCCAACTTTAACGGATAGAGGGTGTCGCGTGGTCAGCGCAACGAATCCCCACGGCCGTTAATTTCGTACGAATTATTTGTTGGCCTGGTCCTCCAGGTTGTGGGTTGGACGTAAGCCTAACGAACTTGCTGCCTAAAAACAATTCTTCTATTGTTGCGTGTATTTTTTGCAGCGGGAACGTGTTTACCGGACCGTTGCCTAGCACGGAAAGGAGGGATACACTTAACCGAATCGTTGCCTTGCAACGATTGTAGGGATAAACATGCAGACACACAGACTGATGGGACGGATTTATGAAGTACGCCACTGAGAAGGCCCTGGTGCCATGATAAACATACTAAGTTTCATTAGACTGTTTCAGGAATTCAAAGGTTGATGGTGGGGGTGATACATAGATATATTAACAGGATGGAGATCGCCTAAACCTACTTTAGGAAAGCAAGGAAAGAATCCCCTTATGGCAACCTACGTTCATCATCATCATCATCAGTAATCTGTCAAGACGACAGGTCCACAGTCTCTTTCAAAACAATTCCTCCACTTAATGCGATCTAGAGCTTTCTCCTTCAAATGACAGTATCCTCTTCTGTCCCCAAGGTCATCCAGCATCTTCTTACGTCTTCTTCCTCGTCTTCTTGTCACTTCTATCCGCCCATCTATCTTTCCTTCGATAGCTTCTTTTAGAAGGCAGTTTCTGCGTAAAACATGACCAATCCAATTAGCCTTCCGTTTTCTTATTTCATGTAGGATATTCCTCTGCTCACTGACTCTAATTAACACTTCTTCATTTCTCACATAATCGGTCCAACTGATCTTCTCCATTCTTCTCCAACACCACATTTCGAAACTTTCCAGATGTTTCTGATCTACTGCCCTAAGTGTCCATGTTTCAGCCCCATACAGAGCTATGCTCCAAATGTAGCATTTCACTAGTTTCTTCCTCAAATTTAAGTCCAATTTGCTGGTAAAAAGATTCTTCTTCTTGCTAAATGCAGCTTTTGCCATGGCAATCCTGGATTTAATTTCACAAGTACACCTTCCATCATCTGTTAACAAGCTACCCAAATATTTAAAACATTTCACATTCTCCACTTGTTTTTGGTCTATCTTTATTGTGACTGGGGTTGGTTGTCTCGAAATTTTCATTACTTTTGTTTTCTCCACATTCATTTCCATGCCATAGCACCTTCCAATTTCAATTAGTCTATCAATCATGCCCTGTAGCACAGTTTCTTCCTTAGCCATTAACACAAGGTCATCTGCATCGTTCATCATATACGTAATTTTTTGTAGTGTTGGGTACGACTTCTGATGATGGCCAGTAGCGGCCGAAACACGTAAAGCAAACATGTTTGCACTTATGGACCTTACTATTCATTCATGTACCATGCTACTGTTTCTTTCCAATTCAATCTCGACCTTGCCAGTGGCCGCTTTACGTCCCACATTCCTGCATTATTTCCTTGGCTCTTGTATCCGAGATGCATAAACAGCCGGCCCAATATTCTCACTTTAACAATTCTAATGGCACGCATGCGGGAAAGGAGGACGCGTACAGGACTTTTGTGGGAAAGACAAAGAAAGAGACCACTAAGAAGACATAGACGTAGGTGGGACGATAAAATTAGGATGGGGTGGAAGGGGCTGGACTTATCTGGCTCAGGATAGGAACGAGTAGAGGGCTCTTGTGAACACGGTAACGAAACTTCGTGTTTCATAAAATCTTTGGAAATTCCTGAGTAGCTGAGCAAGTGACGGCTTCTCAAGAAGGGGTCAGCTCCATGGAGTCTGTTAGTTAACTGCACCTTCAAAGATAACTGTATAGATTGCCATGTTCTTCGATACGTAATTTTCTCTTCCCTAGACGACTACCAAAACAATTTTCCAAAGAGGGCGGTGGAAATAATTATAACAACAATATAACAGCTCTGTATACAGTGACTTGTTTCCACTCCTTTCATTCACACGGGTGATAACTGATGATCAAATGCAAGAATAACTAAGAAGGACGAGGAAATCGTGCCAAATTTTGAAGCATCTTACAACCCATCTGGTGATTGAGCACAATTTCAAATCGCTTTCATCGCCTGGATCGTAAACACTAAATTCATCCTACAGAACCTTCAGAAGTGAAATTGGCACACAATGTGTACACATCATTTGCATTTATTTACTTTACTACTTTTTAAGAACAACCAAACAAATTCACGGCTTAAAATACAATAACGTGGGTACGAAAAGCAAAGGCATAGTTTTATTCTTCCATATTTAATGACATCTGCTCAACTGCAGCAGATGTAACTAGAGCAGCGAATTTCTGTACAACGAATGACGAATTCGGAACGACGTGGGAAAGAAGCGAACAGGGCATGTCTTAATGTATGATTTCAGCACTTATCATGAGGAATTGGGCCGCGCCATAGCTCAAGCGGTTAGTCGCTGGCTTCCCACCGCGGCGGCCTGGGTTCGATCCCGGGGTCTGGTCAAGTGGGATTTGTGGCGGACAAAGTGGCGCTGGGGCAGGTTTTCTCCGAGTACTCGGTTTCCCTTGCCAATCTTCATTCCACCAATTGCTCCACATTCACCATTACCTATCATCTGGGGCTGGTACAATAGGCCAGAAGTGGCCGCAGTACAAGGGGCTTAGTCCCACCCCACTAGCAAAAAAAAAATACTTTGAGGAACTAGGGAAAACCATCAATAATCTCAGTCAGGATAACTGACCTCTGGGCCGTTAATGAGCAAAGGATTCCCCTATTACGAGGCAGAAATACCAATCAGTACACAGTAATGTTCGGTCGTTTCATTTTAACTGTAAAAATCTGTAGTTTCTATTCTTATACAGCACAGAACAGCGACAAGAAACAATGATGTCTGCTTCGGTGACTATTACCTGCAAAAATGTGAAACTGGGAATAAGAGACAAAATTCCTGAATGTGTGTTGCGTGAATGGGGGGGGGGGGGGGGAGNAAAGAGGGTACATTTCGGGATTTGATCCAGCATCACACACATTATGAGCTGCGGATAACAGACATATATTTGGAACAGCGTCATAATTAAGAAGTAAGACGCACCCCCAAGTTGCTGGTTGATGAAACTGTTACGCTCTTTGCTTTGAGTTTAGTCTGCCAATAAAGGGGCGTGACACGCACCGCAATTATTCTTACTAGACATCACAGGAAGAAAAGGAGGAGGGGGTAGAGAAGTTGTGACTTTCTGTCTGAGGAGCCTGAACCTTCATACGGAGAAACGTGCTCCTCAGGAAGAAATAAAATCAGAAATTAAATGAAGTGGCGTACGTCTATATATACATGTATATGTATATTATGACGAGAAGCAATGCATAACCTACGTAGTATTAACGTCTGCGGGGTGTAGCACATCACATGGCTCTTGTTTTTAAAAGGTTTTTATGACTTAGAAGTCATCGAAACACATGGCCAGTGAACATACTAGTACCCTTTCTAATAATATCAACGGCGCGGCATGAATGCGACATCTGCAACTTACAGTATATGGTCGTAACTCCAATTACGTCATTTTATATTCTCTAATTCTATACGATCATTCCTACACGATACCGATATAAGTATTTATGTCTACAGGTTATCAGGGAACTTCCTACTTTTATTAAAATCCGTGTTTTATCATCGTCTTCAAGACGGCTTCAACAGCCGACTCCAGCTGCAGTCAGTTCACTTTAGTTCATGGAGGAGCGGTGGTTCTGACTTCTGTCTTTTGGAATATAATGTCGTGTAGCCAATGAAAATTCAACCGACGTTTCCGAGGAACATTTCGCCTCCATCTTAAGGGCCGAAGAACAATCCAAGCAAGGCATCGACATGAGGCAGGTAGCAAGCATATTTCTTGCTTGCTTTCTTCATTGTTTCACACTTCGCACACTTTAATGAAGATAAATACCAATACTATCCTCCCATCTGGGTCTGCTTTTCCCAAGTGAGCTCCTTTCTAAAAATTTACGAATTTCCTCCATGCGTCCTGGGCATCCTTCCCACTTCAATCTTAACTAATTCCATGGAGCTGTGTCCTTCTTAAGAAGCCATCAGTTGCGCACCTACTCAAATATTTACCAACATTTTATGGACCCCGAAATGTCATTGCCGTGTACACAAGAGCCATCCACTGGTCCCTATCCTGAGCTAGATCAATCCAGTCCATACCATCCCATCTATGTACAGTTCTTCCTAGTGGTCTCTTCTCTTCTGGCTTTCCTATCAAAATCCTATATGCATTCTTCTTCTTCTCCCCGCCTCTTCTTCCTCGCCATGTGTGCTACATGAGCTGCCCATCCCACCCTCCTTGATTTGATCATTCTAATTATACTTCGTGAATAGTACAACTCAATTTGAAGGCTAGTAATTCAAATGACTTAATAGTTTTAGGTGAAAAGTACAAATTACATAGCACTTAGTCAGGTAACTTTATCCAGTCCTTTATAACTTTAGCTCATTTAGGACCAAATACCTATCTTGGTACTCCTTCATCTCCAGAAGACCTCAACCTACGTATGAGAGACGGCGTTCCACGCCCATAAAAAGAAAACAGGTGAAATTACATTGTCACGTGCTACAGTACCTAGATTTACAGGACACTAGGAAAATAAATGACCCCGAAATGAATAGCTAAGAACATTCCCGTAATCTGATCAATTTCATCACGTTCAAGTTGTTAGTACCATTACCAAGTGCTTGAACAGTGCCATCTGCACGATAAACCTTTTCTGTTAATCATTATGACATCCTTAAAATGATATTCCGTGGTGAAACGTAGTAAATCCTATAAATCCGTGACTTTAAAACGTCAAACTAAATTATAAATTCCATATGAAATCGAAGTATACGAGGCGAAAGCCACTTGGCTATTTCAAAACTGCGTGGTCTCAGTATAGGAGTGTGCTAGCTTCTCTTTCTGGCTGGTTATTTAACGACGCTCTCGGTGCCTAGACTATGTAGCGTCGGATAAGAGGACTGATAGAGGATGGTCTGGAAAGGGTTTGGAAGGAAGAGGTTGTGGCCTACTTGAGGTATTATTCCTCCATTCGCCTAAAAGGGACTTAGGGAAACCAGGCAAAAACTCAGGGCAGCTGGCGTCCCGGCAGAGATTCGAACCCAGCACCTCCAAAACATAAATCTAGAGCATTACCGCTTGATCAGCCTGCTCGGTATGGAGGCGTCGTCAGAGAGATTATACGACACAGTGAGAATTGCAGAACGGAGATTGATGTGACATAACTAGAAATTAATGTTTTACATTTTTGCAAAAAATTTGTGCCCTGCTAGAGTGACGTAGTATGCACCGGCTAGAGGGTTACATACCTTTGGCAGTCTGGATAAAGAAGCAGCTGAGGAAGGTAATTGGGACGAAGCCTAGAATCGTCTTCTCTAGGGATGTGTCACTGGACACACACGCGTAACACACGGGTTTCTCCTCGCGGTTTACTTCACTCAGCGTCACTCTCTTGAGGAAGGCGCGGTAGAGGCCACTAAACTCGTTCCACGAGGCTTCTGGTTGCCTTCCCGTCTCATCCCAACCGAACATCATGGACTGACCGGCACTGCCTGCGTACCTCACAACCTCATCTTGCCAACTGATTGCGCACGGCGCCACCCCCAATGAGTGAAGGAAGTGTCGGAGCAGCTGCGGGATTTATGTGGCCCAACTTCTTGCGACTTCCTTCCTGTACGGAATTTCTGTGAGTCATGCGTCCCCCACGCCTCAAATTATACACACACTATTTTCTTCCGTCTTTAATAAACGTACTTTATGTCACATTCGTTTTACGCCGTATCAAAAATTTTAATTTCTTTGCATCTGCCAGACGAGAAACTTGAGGCGCCCTTTAACCATTCATTTTCAGGAACGGTGAACATCTGCTGGAGCCGGGATAGTGCAGTCGGTATAGCGACTCGAGAGTGGAGGGGCGGAGTTCGAGTCCCGGTAAAGGAAAGATTTTTCATCTCTCCACTTCGTTCAGGCCGCTTTTGGGGCCTATCCAGCCTTCTATCCAATGGTTCCCGGAGGCTGTTTCCCAGGTGGTAAAGCGGCGGGGGCGTGAAGCTGACCAGTAGCTCATTTGCAACAAGTCAAGAATACGTCAATCTACAGATCCACTCCCCCAGACGTCTCCATGGGGTAGTACCTGATCAGTTAAGCACAGTGACAGCTTCATCTATGTACATCCGATAGGCTTATTATATAAAACTGGGCCTTAATAAGAATGCACTTCCACAAAACAGCTCACATTGTATTACGCCAAAATACATTGAGGATAAAATGCCAAACCAAGAAAACGCACAGGAAAAAACTCTGTACTCATTCTCAGCCTCGGTATCAGATGAAAGTGAGCGGTCTGGAGCTTCATCCCGGTAAGAAACATATAGAAGTGCACTGCATAGGGGGCCAGATGGAACCCAGACCCCGACAGACGTTATGGTGAACCAAATAATTCTGGGACTGAAGGAAATCTGGGAAAACGTCCTGAGATTTTTCGAGGAACCCCTCACTTTGTTGCTGTTTGTTTTCGTAATTTTAGTCCTTACGGATTTGAAACTGGGATTGTTTCGTTCAGACATAAGCTAATGTTAACGTCAATGTTCTTCATAGTACATCGCGCGTTGATGACAAGAACCCTTAGCATATGGCTGGATGACTGATGGTGGCCTTCAAAATACTGGGCAGGAAATTTTACCGCGTGACGCCAGGATCAGTGAAACTCGTTTCAGGCCACACACATTATACTGATACTTATGTGGACCAACGGTTCAGTCGAACATTCATTCATAGAACCTGTACGTCGGTTGGAGTTTCTCAAGAATGTGAGTTGCGGGACTGTCGACTGTCCACAGGCGGATCTGAGAGGAAGGACGCCACGCCCTTGTATTCATTCATTCATTCATATTCCTGTTGCTTGTTCTGGAGCATAGGGCAGCGGTCTTGCGACGGGCCAATCCCACGGCCAAAGAGTCCTGCCGGTTGCATTACATTAAGAAACTGAAGTGAAACGAAGCGTTTCACGGATGTCCTACGCTCCAAGTGGGGGCAACAAGAATAGAAGAAGAGGAAGACGATATATGAAATGAAAATACAATTACACTCTTCATTGCACGACAAAAATTTCAAGGATATTTACAACATCTGCAACAAGGAAAAGTCGAAAAATAATCCATACATTTACACAAATTTATGGGGTCTAACTAACCCATTAATACCGCCATAAAACTGCATATTTTGTACTTCTGAAGGAACACACTACCGTTTGTTTTCCTGTAAGGTTTGTGATAATACGAATATTATGTAGGACATTATATCCCCAAAAATGGGCAATGTTCAATATATCTGTTTAATGCATTACATGTATTGCTGCTTCTACAGTTTGTACAGTCACACACATCTGATGGGGCTTAATGCATGAAATGAAAAGACGATCATCAATACTTGACGACATTCTAGCACAGCAAACACTCGCCAATCCAGATTAATGGAGGGAGGTCATCCGGATTAATGAAGCAAAAGAGAGCCCTAAAATACAAAACAAAAACTTGGAAGACAAATAAATGGAAAATGTAATAATAAGATAGAGCTGATGCAAATAAAAAAAATTACAGCGGAAATTTCTTCGTCTGTCGAAAGCTGAAATCCGAGGTCTCCTTCATCCAGCTCAAGCCTCTCTTGGTTATTTCCTTGGGTAGTTTCACTCTCTCCGGCCGATCTCAACGGAGTCTGAAAGTCCTCTTACTCCCAAATACCATGTGTTTTTTTAAATATGTATTCAACTGCGAATAAAATTTGTAATTTCTCATAATTCGATCCATATTAACTGTAACCGGATTAGTGAGGATTTACTGTACTTAGAAAAATTACTACAATTACCTGTAACGTGCCCTCCTGTGGTAGGCAGAGGGATGTTGTCCAACTGCACAGGGCGATACTGCTGCTGACCAGGGTGTCGGGTATCCTTGGAAGCTGTTGTCTGCTTCACGTAGTCCTCTGATGCAGCCTGCACACACAACACATGATTCATTTTCAGAGCGAGTCGAACTGTCTAAAAGTAGGTTCTCAAAAGGGATGACAAGTTTTGAAGAAAGCAGTCTTCTGGGATTTGGCACCGTGTATATGTGGTGTTAACCGACGTTTCGGAGGAACGTATCGCTTCCATCTTCAGGGTAGAAGAAAAAATATATAAGAAATCTGCAAGCAAAGAGACCGTGAGAACCGGTAAAAGCAGACTGATTTAGCGATACGTTCCTCCGAAACGTCGGTTAACACCACATATACACGGTGCCAAATCCCAGAAGACTGCTTTCTTCAGAGTCACCGCCGTGAAAGCCTCAAATCTTACATGACAAGTTTTGTTAATACCGGAAGGATGGTGCCGGGTTTCTGCTCTGCCTTTAATGCATATTTTCCTAGTCTTCCTTCCAGCACACGACTCGTCTGAGTCGCTACTATATATGAGATTAATCCGAACGAATGTCTTATAATTTTAATGAAAATTAGAGGAGTAACCAGTAATCATCCATTCTGAAAGTGTCAGTGATCTTCCTAGTCTCTTATCATTCTCTATGAAAAGAAAATAAATGAAATATTTTGACTGCATAGATCACTGGCAGAACCCAGATAATAAGTCAACAACTACTGGGAGATACAATTCTTTATTGGTATCCGTCGTAACACAACAACGAAACGGTCTAGGTTAACATCACCTTAGCTACATGTTTCGGCTTTTGAAGCCGTCATCAGGCAAATAAATTATAAAATGATTATAACCAGTATTTAATCATATTTTATTGTATGACTTTCGTTTTATAATAATTTTATTGTATTTTTATACCGTGTATTATTATAGTGTAACACACTTGTCAAGTATCCAGCTCTACTGTCACACTGAAATGCAGTTCAATGGTGTGTGAGTGCAGTAACCATGTACTTGCCTGATGATGGCTTTAAAAGCCGAAACATGTTACTACGGTGATGTTGACCTAGACCGTTTCGTTGTTGTGTTACGACGGATCCCAACAAAGAACTGTATATATTAACACAACAGGATGCAGCCAATGAAAAATACTGGAAGAGTAAAAGACGTAGGTTTGAAAAAAAAAAACGATGTAATAAGATCTAAAAGTTTGTGACGATGGTACATTGGTGCAAATATTATGTTTTTGGACATTATCCGTCGTATTATCTCTATCTAAAAACCGTCCTGTTTATTTTTCAAAACACAACGTTTCGGAGAGTAGATTCTGTCTCCGTCTTCAGGCAAAACCTACTCAGTTGGGCCCAATCGACAGAGCTAGTCCCCATCTCCGTACCGGAGAGTAGGTTTTACCAGAAGACGGAGACACAATTCAGTCTCCGAAAAGTTGTGTTTTGGAAAATGAACAGGACTGTTTTTAGATAAAGAAAAGACGATGGATAAAGTAAAAAAAAAAAAAACATAATATTTGAACCGACGTAATCCGTAAATTCAGTTAGCCCGTATGTACTGTAAACATTATGGGTTCTATTCTGAATGGTTATCTTATTATTTTACGATGATTTGTCATCCGTCGAAGATATTTAGCGCCCAATCAGATATTATGGATAATTGTGACGACTGAAATGAAATGTGGGTGGAAAATACTGCTTCAGCATTTAAGTTTAAGAACTGTCATGATATATGGCCTCTGGCCGGGATTCGAACATGACTTCTCCACAGTGCATATTAAATGGGTCACTGTCAAGCCGTTTAGCTTGGCTTATAGAGTTAGCCTGGGGCCACAAAAGCGCACAAAATGCGTACGTTGTAACGAACGTCGTGACGTCCGTTGTAGAAATAAAGAAGATAGGCGAATGCTATGCTTTCTTCTGGCTCCACTGCAGACAAAAAACTACGCACTGCATTCTGCAACTGTGTGGTATCCTCAGCAACGTCCGTCATAAAGTACGTTCGTTGCAACGGACGTACTTCGTGCGCTCATGTTGCCCCAGACTTAATGTTACTGAATGACGCTTATATTTCCAACTTTAATTCTGAGAGGTTATGGGAAAATCTATACAGAAACAATACTGTTTCCGTCTGAAGACCGCCAAATTCCGATAAGAAGTATATATAACTCAGATCCATGGCTAACTGCTCTGTGAGAAGAGAACCAATGTATCCCCAATAATTATGAAGTATCCATCAGCCAAACCATTTCAAGGACAAAATCAAGGCCGCAACTTCATTCTGAAACTCGCGTTATTCAAGCCATTCCCTACCAAATGAATAAACGCTAAACGTTATTTAAGCCGTTAAGGTAGAAAGACTTGAATGACCCTTATTAGCAGCTAAATCAATAAACAATTCCTTGCAAAGAAACGCCTTTTAAAAGATGCGAGACGACCATGGAGATGAATGAACCCAAAGAGGATACAAGTGCCAAGAAAAATGTGATGTGTTACAGAATGAATGAACGCTGGCAAACAATCAATCACCCTAGACAATGTGCAGATTTCAAGCGACATAAAACAAAGACAGCAATTAACACCTCGAACCGCTGCCAACTTTGTCACATTTCTGTTTCAATAGAATAACTGAGATGTTATTTAAACCAGAACCGCACTCTTGGAACTTCAAGCCATCTACCGGCAACACGGAGAACATTCTTCCGGAAGTTCTCTACCCCAAAGGAAAGCGACTCTTTCTTCACTCATTCTCGCCGTGTTGACAGGCATTCGGGGTTGTCTGTTTGTCTTCAGGATTAAGAAGTGTAAACACTGGAGCAGTACATACAAGGTGTGTCCCAAAAGTCATGAAATATATTTCTTTCCCGTGCTCCTACTGGTCGGAGCGCGCTGGAACCGGTTGGGTTGGGGGGGGGGCTTTAGCTTCATAGCGCGCCCAAGGTCAGTCTGCTCGAGCACCGGAGGCGTCAGTATCGCTGATTTAGTGCACCTGTGTTTTGTGACCACGTCACGGCGCGCGATGGCGGATACTTTCGAACAACGTTGGGCGGTCAAGTTCTGCACAAAGCTCAACAAAAAAGCTGCCGAAACTCACGAACTGTTTAAGCATTTGAGTACGACCCAGAAACGAAGCACTAGAATGCTGAATGGCACACCTCGGCTTCCCCGAAACCGAAATAGGCGAAGACGAGCAAATCCAAAGTGAAAACAATGCTCATCGTCTTTTTCGACGCGAAGGGTGTGGTCCACAAAGAGTTGTTACCCCAAGGACAGACCGTCAACGCTCCCTACTACGTGGATGTCCTAGAAAGAATAAGGAAAAGGGTCATCCGCGTGCGAAAAGACATCGCCGCTAACTGGCGGCTCATCATGACAATGCGCCTAGCCACACGTCTCTGTTCGTCCGTGAGTTCCTGGCGATGCACCACGTGGCAACGCTGCCGCAGCCACCCTACAGCCCCGACCCAGCTCCGGCCGACTTCTTTTTGTTCCCCAGGATCAAGACTGCACTCAAAGGACGCCGTTTTGAAAGCATTCAGGCTATCCAAGCGGCCGTGACAACATCTTTCAATGAGGTTCCCGTCGAGGCCTTTGAGGGGGCGTACCGGGCATGGGAGAGTCGGTAGAAAAAATGTGTAGATGCTCATGGACAGTACTTTGAAGAATATTAACACTTTGTACCGATATCATCAATAAATTTATATATATATATATATATATTTCATGACTTTTGGGACACACCTTGTATAGTAGTGTTTATCAGCAAGTACTTAAGGTAGCACAGGACGAAGCATAAACAGCACGGCAATCGAGGGGCCCGTCCAGAGAGACGCAAAGAATAATGATTTCGGTAGCAGTATAAATATTCTGAACACGTGGCTCTGTATAATGTTTTCAGTCAAGTATGGAAGAAAACACTGAGACCAAGCGTCATTAGCTAATGTAAACCTCAAGGGAAGAGACCACTCTGGCGAGCTGGGTATAGAAAAAGAGGTTCATATAGAAGCTGACTGTGGGACTACTGTTGTGATATTTTGTAATTAACCTCGGGGTCCCGTAAAGGCGAAGGATTTCTAAACCTAGCACATAATAAAAAATCACGTTCAATGCGCCACAGAATGAGATACTTCAATAATTAGTTATTTAATTATTCAGTGAATACTAAAGTAGGTTAATTACATAGATGAAGTTGTACAGGGACACACACGGACTCACTCGTGGAGCTGAGCCCTTCTTGAGAAGCTGCCAAGTGTACAGCTACTCAAGACATTCCCAGCATTTTATGGAACCCGTAGGTTCATTACCATGTTCACAAGGGCAATCAACTGGGTCATATCCTGAGCCAGATTAATCCACTCCTTACCATCCCATCCTATCTCTAACATCCATTTTAATATTGTCCACCCACCCACGTCTACAGGTCCGAGGCTTCTTGTGATCTTTCGTAACAAGCTTATTTTTACGGTGAGGAGTTGTTAGCTCCACGCCCAACCCCAAAGCTGGACGACCAAACCCTGTCGGCTGTCCGAGACTGCTTATACAATATAATTCGCAGCTACTCTCCATAACTGGAGCGTGTCTCCTCCACCTACAACCTGAGGAAGCGTCATGCCTTGGTGACAAGGCACTCACCTAGCTAGACGGACAGCAATAATAAACTCAAGCATAGCTTATTTTCGTTTGCTTATGTCTTATTTAATGATGCATTCAAAAAATCAGATTATACAGCGCTGGAATATTGATGAATAATGAACTGAAAATGATATGAAAGGAAGCGGTCGTGGACGAACTTGACGTCCAATTCCTCAGTAGTTATCTGGAAGAAGCGAGCAAAGACCCCAAAGACTCTAAGTTAGGATAGCCAGTCTCGGGCCCAAACCTGTTACCTGGGGCCTCCTAAACATGAAGAAGTGCTAACCTCTACACCAAGAACTTCGGTTTCGCGTATTAAAGTTCCAAGATTTACGCATGAACTTAATTACGAAATAATAAGTTTACATTACACGATGTTTCCTATCTCTGCCCACATATCGATGTCATATTTCTGACAACCTGCTACAGATAAGCTTGTGTCATCTTCAGGAAATATATTTTTCTTAAGAGTTCTACCTTCTGGAATATAACGCCGTACAGTCCGTTGAAAATAAACTGACGTTTTGGAGAAACATACCGTATTTACGCATGTATAGGCCGCACATTTTTTGCCAAAAATTCAAGAAGAAAACTGGGGTGCGGCTTATATTCGAAATATTCGAAATCACACTTCATTTAAAAAAAATTGACGTTGCCAAATTTCGGAATAATTTCTACTCCTGAAATAATATTCCAAGAAAATTATTTTTTCTATAATTTCTATCTGAAAATTGTGCTGCGGCCTATACACGCACGCGGCCTATACATGCGTAAATACGGTATCTCTTCCATTTTCAGGGCGTAACCCAAGTAAGAACTCAGGGAGCAAAGCCAGAAGAAAATTACTCTTCACAGACACTGCGGTGAGAACCTCAAACCCAATAAACATTTCTCTTCAATCAAGAATCGCTCTATAACATTTATGCTAACCCGCATTTCTTATTTAACGAATAACGTGGAAACGAAATGGCTATCATTTCCCAGGGACGCATCCCTCCGGCTATGAGATGTCAGACTGAACATAGCAACTTCTGAACCAACTTCATACGCGTGAAAAAATCCCATCGCAGTCTCCTTCCTGAATTTAGAAACATTAATACATACTTGCCTTGTCAGGGACAGTACCCAAGAAAGCCTAGTTCTTAGGCTGAATCCGGACATGAACATTCGCCGCATGGTATGCACATGGGCAATACTAAATATTATTAACTATACGTACATGGAAGAGAGTCCCACTTGAGAAGCCAACAGTCGCTCATCTAGCAAAATTCTAAGTCTTTTCTGAAAAAGGTTCATTATCATATTCACAAAATCTTGAAATCAGACCCCAGCCTGAGACATTTCAGTTTAGACCACATTCTTTTTGCACTTCATCATTAACCGCAGGTACAAACCTACTGTTCCACAGTTAACCACACTACAGGCAGCGAAATGGCTGGACGACCGAGGGGTCGGAGTTCGAGTCCTGGTAGGGTCAAGAATTTTCTCTTCTCCACGTCGCCCAGAACGGCTCTGAGGTTCAATGGGTACCGGGGGCTCTTTCTCCGGGAGTAAAGCTGACCACTCACCTCCAACTATTGCCGAGGTCAAAAAACGTGATCTATACAGCCACTGCCCCACACGCAGTGCTTAATTACTTAAGCACAGGGTCAACTTTACCTATTACCTTACCCTATGCATCTTGTGTTTTTCTGAAATTCCGCTTATAAACCGGCAGCAGTTGCGAACAGCTCCGTTGGTAATTCTGTGCACTACATTGAGGAGTACCCCCCCCCCTTGTGGGATGCTTCACGACGCCGTCAGTATGTAGCGCACACAGCGTCAAATGAAGATTGGTGAATAAAGAATTGAAACGATTTGGAAGGAAGCGGTCGTGGCCTAATCGAGGTACTTGTCCTGGCATTTGTCTGGAGACTGAGGCAAGAATGAAACACTTCAGCCTGGATGACCGGCGCGCAGTTGAGATTCGAACCTAGCACCTCCCGAATACAAGTCAACAGCATTACCGCTAGATAAGACTGCTCCTCGGACCTTCCTGTTCTTGTTAAAACACAAGTTCGTGTTACCGACTTCGTAAGTCATATAAACCCCTTCAGTTCCAACACGGATACGACTTACTAAATACAGGGTGGGCCGGTCACGGTAGCCGAGCGGTCTAAGGGCCCCCATACATTCACAGTTTGGCCTGCACAGTTGAAGACTGAAAGGCAAAACTGATTTGTGTGGAGCGGCCGGCCGGCCAATCGTTTGGACTGTTGGCCTGTGGGAAACCCGTCAGTCCGTCAGTTCTACCTGCAGGACCGTAGCACGCGACGTGTGTGACTCAACATTATAGGATGGAAGACCGTGATTGTGGCATGAAGCCTGCCGCTTTATCTGCGAGTGTATGGGGCGGAAAGGGAGGGGGTAAACTGTCACAGTTTTGCCTGTAAGGTCGATCGGAAGGCCAAACTGTGTGTATGGGAGGCCTAAGGCATGTACTGTCTTCGATCGCTTGGAAACCGGGAGCGTGGGTTAGGATCTGTTTCCTGTGAGGTACGAGCTGAATTCTTATATATTATTCTTATACATTGCCAGTCAGGGTAGCCGAGCGGTCTAAGGCATGTACTGTCTTCGCTCGCTTGGAAACCGGAATCGTGGGTTCGAATCCCACTCAGGGCATGGATGTTTAGTTTGTGTGTGCGCGTTTTTCTGTGTTTGTGTATAGGTACAGGCCTTGCGACGATCTGATCACCCGCCTAAGGAGTCCTACCGAATGTGTAAGATCTAGAAAAACCGAAGTGAACGGAGAAGTTCATGAAGGTAGGCCTAGACCCACTGGGGCTGTAGCGCCAAAGGAAAAAAAAAATACAGGGTGCCGCATGAAATGATCCAGTATTTTATTAATAAAAGCTTTATTTCAATTACAATACTAGAAACTAACATACAAAAAGGAAGAACACTGCATGGAGATTTATCCTCTGTGAATCAAGTGTTCATTTTGATCACCATTACGTCTGGCAACTTCATCAACAAGAAATGTGATGTTGATGATTACTCGACGGTCTCTATGTGACCACGACACTTCTTGTTTCAGTATAGAACAGCACTGTTCTACAGCCTTCCTTTATCAGCCATTGTGTGCAAACCTGCCCATAAGCAGGAACAGCGCGATATTAGCGCGCTCGGGAAGAGTAAGAACTAATCTCCAAGATCTACTTAAGTGTTGCCATGTTACAAAATATCGTTCACTGCATATTAATACTAAATCAAATACTGGATCTTTTAGTGCGCCACCCCGAGGTTAAGCGATAGTGGCTGAGAATGGTAACTAAGTCGAAATACGTCCCAAATTAATTTCACATGAAAACTCAAGTGCACCACTCGGTGAACACACGATATTATTGTGCAGTCTCTGGAAGGTCAATGCACCATTACAAACTGGCTCACTTCGATGAGTAGGAAGTATGAGTATCATATCCTGACTGAGGCACAGTTTCATGTGCTCTAAAACATTCCAGAAATAATAAACACGTCTTCCTGCTCTAGTGATGGGTGTGGGTCAGCTGCACACAGCAGCGGAGGCAAATCGCGTCCCGTAGTTGAGAGTCGACATCTCTACAAAATCTTCGAAAACATCAGCTCCTTCTTCGAACTCGTCAGTTTACAATAACTACATTACGATATAGCAACAACAACGATCACCATACATTTTGAAGCAAACACAACGAAAACAAAAATACAGTATTATCATACAAACTGCAGTGTAAAGGTTAACTGAGGAAAATGTGTGTCGTGCACTGAGAGAAAAAATCGACTCACAACTCAAACCAGATTAAAATATGCAAACTTGTAGCATTAATAACAATTATTTAATCCTAATTCTAAGGTAATCTTTCAGAAGGGCTCACCGTACTGTTAAGTTGTTCACAGTAACTACAATGGAGCTTAGCAGGACTAGAGGATTCTTCCTGATAAGTGAACTGAGACAATGGTTCGTTTCCAGGAAGATTGGGGGCAGGCGGTAGCGTAATTGGTTGAGGCACTATGCTACAAGTCGGAAGGTCGCAGTTTCAAATCCAGATGGGGTCATTGAATTTTTCAGTTGATCTAATCATTCCATCAGCACTATGGTCCTGGGGTTGACTCAGCCTTTAACAGAAATGAGTACCATGAATCTTCATGGGGGTACAAGGCGGACGGCGCGTAAAGGTGACAACTTCACCGCCATCTGTAAGCCGACTGTCTAGAAAATATGGGACCCTCGACGTCTCACAACCTTATGGGCCTTCACTGCCTATTACAGAGATAGATTTACTTTACCTTACCTTCCAGGAATAATGTTACACAGAATTACTCCTTTCTAGAACTGTGTTTCTTGATATTTGCCCATAGAAAGGTTCACGGGCATTTGTGTATGTAGCGAGTGAGGACAGCGAGCGAATTGGTTCATCTCGACCAATCACATTACTCGAACTAGTATTTTAATTCTCCTAACCTAATATGCTCGTAATGTTGATGATAATGCAAATCGAAGAAGTCAATCCACAATTAACTATGAATTTTCTGTAAGCTGATGAGACTACACACCACTGGCAGAAAAGTATGAATTATTTCTGCTCTAGTTGGCAGTTAGTGGCTATATTACAGTGGGAAGCAATTATTAAGACAATACACTTGCATATCACTTTCAAAGCTACTTAAGTCCATTTTGTACAATCACGACATGCGTAGCCATATAAAAAAGCGGATATATCAAGCAAGAGTGTCACTTAACCCATCAGCTACACTTCCGCTTTCTCCACTATCAGTGATACGTACTGCAAGTTAGAAAACTGCTCATATGACACATGCAGTATATTCACGTGTTTTCTCCAAGTCACAAAAATAGCATATTCAAACGAGACTTTTGAGCCAATCTGTTACGAGGCAGTGTTGCTTAAGTCTTTTGGCATACTGCCCGACACTTTCATATTAGTAATTGTGTGGTCCGGAACAGAATTATGCGAACAGTAAACAACAAAGCTCCACCCGCCCCCCCGCCCCCGACAACCATTAATTGGACTTCTCAGGTTCTCTCTAAACCTGCCACTGAGTGGAGAACTTTCTGAGAATGAAAGTCCCCACAAAATGTATACGAGACGCTGATTGTTCCGCCACAACATATTTTTTTAATTTTCGCAAGTAACACTGAAGGTCAGAGTTTCGGCGATCACCGCTCCAGACATCTTTCGTCGACTTTCTCCAAACCGAGGGCAAATTAAAAGTATTATCATCTGGGATGAAACGCCGCGTAGTCCGGTATAAGTTCACCGACGTTTCGGAAGCGCCTCCATCTTCTGGATCCAAGAGTAAGCCACACGAAACCACCAAGTCGCTTGCTTCTTGCTGGATTCTAGAGATGGAGGCAGTACGCAGGTGAACTCTACATGCTGTTACATTCCAGAGGACAGAAATGTTCACAGTCCCAACTGTGAGAATCTCAAAAGCGATTTACAAGCAAATATCAGGTACTGTTTTTATAAAACAGTAAAGCTATCCCTGTAACAGGCCGTTGAGGGCCAAAGGTTGTAGGACGTTGAGGCTCCCACATTTTCTAGACAATTGGCTCACAGATCGTGGTGAGTTTGTTAGCCTTACGCTCCAGCCACCCTTTACCCTAAGGAATATTCCTCGTACTCATTTCTGTTTTAGAGGCCGAGTCGACCCCAGGGCCATAGTGCGGCTGGAATGAAAAATCCAGTGGCCTCTTCGGGATTCGAACCCGCGACCTTCCGGCTTGGAGCATAGTGCCTCGACCAACTACCCTACCGCGTGCCCCGCAAATACTAGGACAATAATTTAAAATAATACAAATTGCTGCACTTCAGTGCCTTAGTTCTGCCAAACATAACAATGTGGTTGAAACGCGCATGGGAATAAATCAAGAATCGATGGAACTCGTGACTACATATATGAGTAACACTCACTGTGCCAACCGGCAGATCATAATCGTCCGATGCTATAACATAAGCGGTCTAAAAAGCATCATCAAATAACCCAAGAATCGTCAAGACCTGTGACATCAATATTACGGAATTTTCTTGCTGTTCTAGCAATTCCACACGGCCGAGTTCCTGTTCCGTGCCCGGTACTGCGAGAAACAATTTCTGAATCGAATGTTTAATTCCTGAAAGCATAAATGAAGGGGCCGATCACAGTGGCCGCGCGGTCTAAGTCGTCTAAGTCATGAACTGTCTTCGCTAGCTCGAACGCTGAGATCGTGGGTTCGTGTCCCACTCAAGGCTTGCATGTCTGTGTGAAGGTAGCGACTGTGTATTGCATTACGAAACTGAGAAAACGGTCAAGGTCCAACAAAAGGACTACAGAGTCACAGAAAGGGAGACAGTAGTGAGGGGGGTAAGCTGTTTCTAATTGCACTAACTCAACGAAACGAATCCTTCTTCAGAAGCCAGTAGTTTACTCAGTCGCTCAAGAAAGTACCAGCATTTTATGGAACCAGAAGGTCGTTACCGTGTTCGCAACAACCTCCTACTATTTCATTCCTCTTAAGTCCAAATAATCTCCTCAGCATCCTCTTGTCGAAATTCTTACGCAATGTCAGAGATAAGTTTCACCCCCGTACAGAACTAGAGAGGGAAGAAATAATAATTTTATTTCACTTGATTTCCATGTTTTTAATTGAGAAGCGAGAAGACAAAAGATTCAGAACCGAACGACATCAAGCATTCCCCGAAATTAAGTCTTCTCTTAACTTCGTCATGAATCAAATGTTGATCTGTCACTATCCAAAACACATATTTGCCATCTTTACAAGTATGTTATGATTTCGTCCTGCATTCTGGTGATGAGGCATCAACATGTACTCAGTTTCCTAAGTGTTTATTTTTACACCTGCCACTCACTAGTTAGTTTCTTTGCTTTTACATGAATAAGCAGCAAGGCCCATCAACAAATTTAACATGGGAATATAAAAGTTTGCCTTTATATGTTTCGGCCGCTATTGGTCATCATCAGGAAATAATTTATATATGTGTTTGAACGTAAGTTTTCGTAATGGGATTTCTACTAGCATTATAAATAGACTAAAACGTTAATTTAGTTAAAATAAGGTATGAGTGTTACATGAAATTAGTTAAAATCAGTTACAATAAACTGAAGGGCTTGTTGCATAGATTCAACGGTTGGCACATCCTTACTGTTCTCTATCAAGTTAGTACTACATCATTAACCATTATTTAATTAATTTATGCCTCTACATAAGTCTCTAGTATTTCTGTTTTTATTGTTGCATGCAAGGTCATTAATCTTGTCTTTCGGACATTCCCTCGTTTAGTCCCTGAAACGCCTACTAGCTTCAGATTATCTCCATTTGTTTGGATCGCATCCTGTAACCACTGCAATTTGCTCTCTTTTGATCTAATAGTTTCGAAACCCATCGTCAAATCACGGCTTATGCAGCACATTACAAAGCTGCGAATGTTTTTCGAATTTTACATTGATAGATTTTCTCTACTTTCCACCTCATTTAGATTTTTGAGGTTGAATCTCTCCATATCAAATATATGCTCTGCTTGTTTACTTACTGACAGTCTCTCCCTATCTTTTGAGACCACCGAACAGTGATAGGTATCACAGTCATCTCCTCTGAACTATATACGAGGGAGTCAGTAAACAGGTCACAAATGGAAGTAAAACAGCTGTAATGGACGTAACAGGTTTTTTGTGTATCACTAGGTCTAGTCTTGGTAGCAGACGCGCATGCGCATGTTCAGATGCTAGTTTCAGTTGTCAAAATGGCGACCGTGTTAGAGCAGTATCCTACCGAAGAGCGCCTTTGTGTTGTGCGTCTTTCTGTGGGCTAAAGGGCCCAATGTAAAGGATATCCCTATAGAAATGTTTCCTGTTTACGGTAATAACTGTTTGTATCGTAAAGAGTTTAATAAACTGGGTTGAGAAATTCTCTCAGGGACGTTCGGAAGTCGCAGATAATGCCCGACCAGTTGCGGAAGTGGCTGAGACAAATGTATCAATGTTGGTGGAAGAAATGCCGAGAATTTTTTTTTCAAGTTTCGAACATCATGCGTTTTACGTTTTCTATCCAGTGTAGCCTATTTACTGACTATCCCCCGTAGGATATTAAGTATTCTTAAATGCCGTCTCCACTCTACCAAATGTGATCGATTTGATTGTGTCTTTCCATCGCGAGATGTTCAAGTGAAGAACACTTTTTAGGAAAAGAATATTTTTAAATTACGTAGTAATCAGAAACCTTTCATTTCGATATAATACAAAATTCCTTTCTGACATCATTCTTTTACAAAACAATTCTGTTTTACACTCGCGTACTCTGTTTCGGTGCGGTGCGGTCTCGTCACTGACTTCAGGATATAAACAAATTACGTTTGTACGCTGGCTACTATGGCACCTCGGTGGCCCAACTAAGGAGCATCGTTGTCTCGGATAATCGCGAGTTCACTGAATTCTGTGGGCGGCCCAGTCACCGTCTGTATTATTGTAGCCCTCATCATGGTGCGTCACTGAAATGAATAAAAAAATCGCCAAATTGTGGGACGAATGTTTGAAATCTGGACCGGTTCGCTTGTGAATGATTCCAATAATAGACACGTGCGCCAGTGCCAAGTTGCCCCTCTTTCTTCCTTTGTTTATTATATATTTGTCTTTCTAATCATAACGCACGACTTTTCACAGCCAAAAATTGTTATTTAAAGTAATATTCCAAGTGAACAGATACAAACTCTCCGACAGCCTAAACATATTCTGCTTCGATATCTACTTCCTGCTAACTTATCTCGAGATCCTGTCTCGGAAACCATCTAATATCAGTTTTAGGGCATCTTTCTCACCAGTTTCATTTGTTAGATTAATATATCGATTTACTGTTTTATGGACTCTCTCCTGTAAACCAAGTAATTTTAGGAAAAGGGTTAAGAAAGTGATAAATGAGGCGAAGTAAAGTGTGGGGAAATCATCCAAAAATGTAGTAATGTGAAGTGAAGTGAAGCGTGGTGAGGATGTGAAGGGTGCGTAAGTATAGTGAAGTGGAATGAAGGGAAGGCCATGGTGAAATGTGAGCGCATCAGTTCATGACATCACGTATTTCATTACTGGTACTGTTTAGTGTATGTAATTGTATTTTCTTAATAGTGTCTGTAATGCCGTAGAAATTCGGCATTGGTTTTTCTAACTTTTAGGTATTAAGTTATCTTGGGTTCAATCTTAGAGAAGTTAGACGAAGGGTGATGTTTGTAGTACAATGCGGAAGAGTAAAAATTTGTCGCATTGCTTAGACCGCTGATTCACGCGGAAGAGACTGAAAACGGCTGTACGGCCAAGGCGTACCGAGTGCCGACTCAGCGAGACGGCCTGAGGAGATCCAACCCTCTTTACCCAGCTGACCAACGAGAGACGGACCCTTGGGGGAAAATTCGCTCTAGTGAAGAGGCGGAGCTTACCCCAAAGACAGGTGTCAGCAGGGGGAAGGTTACAAAGTTCCGGACGCAACTGGGAGAGGGGCTATCATTGAATCTATCATTGCGTCTATTATTGAATCGATCATGGAATTTTTCGGATCAAACAATCAATCTTTTGATCATCGTAACTGAGCGTAGTAGCCAGCCAGAACCATGGTCGTGCCAGACCAAGTGAGGGACACCATCAGCTTCCTACACCAAGTAAGTGGAACTGTTCATATCAGTCATGGATATACAGTGAGATATTATTAAAGTGTCATGTTACAGGGTTAGGGCAGAGAGAGTAGGCCCTGAGTGGGGACGTAGGAAGTACCTCGAAGGCTAGGGATGGTGAACCCAAGTGCATCGTTATCCAAATTACAGTGTGTGCGTAACCGGCCACTGTCGGCCATGAAAGTGATATGTATAAAGTGTATATATTAGTAGAGGAGAGTAGACCGAGTGAAGGGGATGTGTGGTGTTAATGACTTACCCCCAGTCACACCCTCTATTTCCCCGTTCTCCAGTACCTCCCTGTGTTATCGGGACTCTGAACTCACAGCCAAGAGGTAGTTAACGAGTCAAGTACCAAGTGCTTAGCCTTGCAACTGGCCATTCCACAAGGGCGCAATAGCAGGGATGACGGAAGAGGTGGAAGAATCCTCCAATCCCCCCTTCACGTCATAACAATGGTGGCAGCGGTGGGATACCTCCACGCCCTCCTGTCACCACGGTGTAACATATGGCGACAGCTGTGAGATACCTCCACGCCCCCTGTCACCACGGCATAACAGTGTCCATCCTGTTGTGTGTCATAAATAATATATACAAAGGTATATAAGGTATGCCGTCTACACAACCATATTCTGTATTTAAAAAACAAAGAAGAAACTACTGTATCAACATAACAGCAAATGCTGATAGAGTAGTTTCTTTGTTTTTTAAATACAGAATATTATTGTGTAGAAGGCATACCTTTACTTTTGTATACCTTAAGTACTTGTATTTCTTGTAGCTGTAACTGTATTCGCATTGTATTCATTGTGTGTAGTGTGCCGTTTATTGTTTGTGTAGTTTTGTGTGTTGTGTCTTACTGTAGTACCACTGCCACCGGGTAAAAACCAATTCGCAGTTAAAATAAATAAATAAAAATAATTAACAATTACAACAAAAATAACACATCTCCAACTACGAACTAAGGAGTGTGATAAATCCGGTACAGAATAAAATTTCCAGCTCATGTTCAAGCCATTTCCTTACACAAGCTTCATTTACCCATGCCAACAGCATTTGCGAACGGTATAGTTCTGATGTAATGTTAATGCTTCACAATTAACTCTTCTAAGGGTTGGCAGTATAGCTATGAAACCACCCTTGAATTACGGTCTCTTTGCTACATGTACATAAAACCACGTTCTGTATGCTATTTGGCCAAACTTTTTTTTTTTTCGAAATGTAACAGTCTTCATGAACTTATAACGTAAGTCTAAGTCCGTTTGTATGTTAAAGTTTAATTTTCGAAATTAGTTTATGCTTTAAGGGCCTGAAGACTAATGGTTGACAGATCTACACGGATTTCGCCTCTACCCCGAAGAGTATGTCCGTGTTCAGAGATTACTCCTGAAAGAATAACCGGCTTCACCTTCGGAAGGAACCCATCTACCCGCCGTGTAAGTGGCGCCCACTCCAAGACCTTGACGAGAGGAAACATTCAGAAAGAGTGCATTCTAAAAATGACGTCTTTCAAAGATCAATATACATCTTGTTTGAATGAATAATTACAAAGAACGATATGTTCCGCCGAAACGTCGGAAGATTTTCAACGGGGTACTGCGTTATATTCCAGAAGACCACTTCTGTGAGAACGTCAAATTCTACCATTTTTATGTAGCTTTGGCAACGCCTTCCGATGCTCATGAGTCATCTTTGAGTGTCCGGCCACAAATCCACGTAGATTCGTACAACCACACAAATTTGGTGCGACCTTGTAAGCTTCCCCTTGCATCCTCTCCAATTCATTACTCACACATAATTCTTCACATTCGAGTAAGACAATAAGCTGAGGCAGTGTCGTTAAACTACCCAATAATGAAATTAGATCTCTTATAACTAGTTAAATATACCACGCCAAAGGCGTTACCCTTTCCGTTCTGCGCACGAGTTCTCCCATCTAAGAGCACATTTTAGGCTGGAAATTATCGTTAATGCAACGACACACAGACACACATTAGGAAACCCGCGGGACTTTCTGCCGAACTACTGGCTCGCAGTCGGTACAACCAGCCCTCTGAACATGGCTTTTTTCCGGCTTACCTATCTTGAAGCAAATGCTGCAGTGTTTCTCAAGTTCAGGTTACTACTGTGTGCTTCCCTGCAAAAAATCCGCATTTAAACTAACAAAAACTACCTCTTTCCTTGTGATCATCATCAAATTACTTTTGCTTTTTCTGTATTTAAAATCACGATTCTCAATATTTAAAGCTATTTCCGACTCTTCGACAATACATCTACGTATTATATACCATCATGGGAACACACTATAAAATGTTTCTTTAAACATAAAGCAGCTGCTTACGTAAACAGAACATAGGCCTGTAGGCACAATAATATTAATATTTGTGGTGGACAATTCCGACCGCCTCTGTACGAACAACAGGGGCCCAGACGCAAGGCGGTCAGTGTCCTTTAAACATTTATTATTGGTCAGACGGATTTCATCGTTACCGGGCTCTGTGGTCTAGTGGCCCGGGTTCCTGGCTATAGATCCAGAGGTCCGGGTTCGATTTCCGGCGCCATCAGATTTTCTGAGAAGTAGTGGGTCTGGAATGGAGTCCACTCAGCCTCGTGAGGATAACTGAGGCGCTATTTCCAGGGAATAGCGGCTCCGGTCTAGAAAACCGAGATTAACGGCCGTAGGGATCCGTTGCGCTCACCACGCGACACCGTCTATCCCCTAATTTGGCACTAACTTCGCCGACAAGCGGCGGTCGCTCGGTCTGTATAGTTCTCTTGCGGACTATACGCCAAGGAGTTTGTTTTTGTTTTTTAGATGGACAATTCCCCGGCGTTTAGGCGTGGTGTAGACGTACTTAATATTAAACTTGGAGGTCTTTCCTTTAGCAAAACTCAATGGGGCTGTCTTCAGCAGCAATGAAATACAGTTCCAACAGGACTCCACCTCGTACTTGCCACACAGTCCTGGGATCAATGGCATCAGCAAGTTCCCGAACAATGTGCTTTAGATATGTTCCATAACCAGTATGATCTAGGTTTCGCATCTAAAGGACTTTCAGTGTGATATTTTAAAACAGAAGTGAATAAAACAAACAGGAAATGTTAATCAGTCTGGGGAAAACATTTATTCAAGGAGAGAACAACATTAACAAGTTACTAGAAAGTTGATTAAAAAACAATACTGTTTATATTTATGACGGACCACTTTTATAAAATATTTATTTTATTGTGTATACTTCCTTCTGCATGGTCCCAGCTTCCGTTAGAACTGAAAATGATGAATGAATCTCTAACACGGAGTATCTAATTTAAGAAGTACGCCGATTTCCGTAAGCTGTTGTGGCAGGCTCGACATCTGCCGAGCTGCTGCGGGAAGCTTCGTTTGACAGCTTAGGGAAACTTGTCTACCCTTGAAATACAGTAGATCCGCTTCCCCGTATTTTTACAAGCCCTGCTTAACATATTGTGACAACGCTTTCTGTGTACAAGAAGCACTCCATGAAGGCATACATGGAAGCAAAGCTGCAACCCATTCTTAATCTCTGCAAAGGACGGCTTTATCTTTTACACTTAATTCAGCCGTATAGTTTTATTTGAAAGTATACCTAATTATGGAGCTGAGCTCTTCTTGAAATCTGCGGCTACTAAAGAATTTCCGAGCATTTTATGGAACCCGAAGGTTCATTATCGTGTTCACAAGAGCCCTCCACTGGTCCCTATTCTGAGCCAGATCAATCCAATCCATACCATCCTATCTATCTAAGATCCATTTTAATATTATCCACCCACCTACGCCTTGGTCTTCCCAGTGGTCTCGTTCCTTCTGGCTTTTCCACCAATATCCTACATGCATTCCTCGTCTCCCCCATTCATGCTACATGCTCTGTCTACCTGATCCTCCTTGACTTGATCATTCTAATTTTACTTGGAGAAGAGCACAAGTTATGAAGCTCCTCATTATGCAGTTTTCTCCTACCTCCTGTCACTTCATCCCTCTTCGGTCCAAATATTCTCCTCAACACCCTATTCTCAAACACCCTCAGTCATCTGAGGTTCAATTTCGACATCCCAGGTAAAAACGTAAATATATGTGGTATAGAGAATTCCAGGGCTACTTCTCCTTTACACGTCTTTCACAAACAACCCCCATGAAAATGCACGTGACGCATCCCGCAGAGTACGAACTGAAAGAACTGCAACGTGTCTGTAGTGACACACCTACTTAGACATAGGCCTGTAGCCTCTTCAGCTGCAAAGGTTATTCACAGCAAATTTCGGTGTCGTCCAAGTTGTCAGAATGAGCCGGATTAGCGCAGTCGGTATAGCGACTGGCTACGGGTTGGAAGACTGAGGGGTCGCAGTTCGAGTCCTGGTAGGGTCAAGAATTTTTCTCTTCTCCACGTCGTCTAGACCGGCTCTGGGGCCCACCCAGGCTCGTATTCAATGGGTATCGGGGCTCTTTCTCCGGGGGTAAAGTGGCAGTTGCGTGAAGCTGACCACCGAGGTCAAGAAAATGTGGATCTACGTATACTTCCACTCACCATACGCCTTCACGGCGTACTGCTTAATTAGTTAAGCTCAGGGAAAACTTTACCTTTTACCTTTACCACGGTGTCAGAGGTAAAACGTATAAGAATGTAAAACTACAGTAAAGGTAGATCGAACCAAACGCATTCTAAATATTCTTCTGGGGCTGCATGAAGCACAAGCAAGACAAGTTTAACGATAAATGATACAAACTCCGTCCTAAGTGCAAACAATATACATTTATATGTCTTTGATCTTGTTCTTTCTACACTACATGTTTCGGCCTCTATCGGCCATCATCAGGTGTATACTCTTAACGTTGCTGCCACACTGAACCCAGTCTAAAACTTAACATTTAAAAACACAATGTCACGTTCTTCGTATTATCAACATCTACATCGTTGATATGTGTCTGGTATGTAGATTATGTTGCACACGTCAAACCCGATATTCTTGTAGTAGCACTCTAAAAATCTTTAGTTATGATGTTTTTAAAATCTTTTAAAATTTTCTCTAAATTTTAAATTTAAAATTTAAAATTCTTAGGGTTACTCGCCCTATGTCTAAGTGCTGGAGCGGCTAGTTCTTGTTTTCACACTGTACAGGTGTTAT
>NW_019720164.1:121154-210038 GCF_002891405.2 Cryptotermes secundus
AGACATATAAATGTATATTGTTTGCACTTAGGACGGAGTTTGTATCATTTATCGTGTAGAGTGCAACAGGATGCTTAAATATAATATTGCAAGACAAGTTTCTTAAGCAGGATGTGGTATCAGTCTTTTGATATTTAATTTATAAACGTTCGGTGATGTCAATGGTTGCAGTGGTGTGAATCGTTTCTCGCGTATGTAACAATACTTTTAATATTTCTTCTTGTTGGGAATCTCAGGCCTGCACTCATGAGAGGGTAAACAGAAGAACAAACGACGAAATGAAAACCACATGACAGACCACTCCTAATTTGTGGACAACGACCAAGATTGTAATACATCCTTGAATCAACTACTGTTTCAACATTCAGGGTCATATAACACAAGTTCTTTCCAAACTGTAGCTTGAAGGGATTGCTGGCTATACTTCAACAGTCGTACTAAGCACGCTGGATTCATGGCACCTAATATAATGATGGTTAATTATTTGACGTATCACAGGCCATGAATACTTCTCTACAGTCAATTTCAGTCAGTGTGCCATAAATTACCAAGTAATAAGCATAATTACAGATTAAAACACACAAACCTAAAACAATTACTTCGCCTAACGCGAAGAACGCTACGAAACCATAGTTTTAGTAACAGAAGAGCTAGTTCATTCTGACAGTTTTAGAAGTTCATGCGCTTAACAGTATCAAGCAAATGCAGGCGCAAACCTGAGCCTGGAGTAGCAGTGATGAGGACCATGAAACACGGTAATATAATATATACTTAAAGAGAATATCAGTCTTGTTACGGCATATTTACTGAAACAGGCATAAGGCAGTTAAGTCCATGAACTCCGCTAAGCTGAATGAAGTCTTTCTCTTACACTGCATCAGCACAGCACAAGAGTAATGTAAAAACATATTCTTTACCTGATTAATACTGAACCAACCTTGCAATTCCAGCAGAATGGTTTTGGGGGCCCCTTCCATGGAAAACTGGGCCCCAGGATGCGACTCATCATTATAACACTAGTGCTGAACATGGCGACAGAGAACAGACTGTTCTGTATAGCCTGTATCACCGGGCTGTTTTGATACGTCATGCGTTAACGGAAAGGGGAAGACAGTATCACGGCTTTGTCAAGAGACCTACATTTTCAACATATCACAGTTTCTTACCCTACGAATCCCCATACCTCGCACTGCGTTGCCACACTTTTGAAGAAGTAAAAAAAGGAGGTGCCCAAAATCGCATAGACGTTAATTTATTGTAGAAAATATAAACATCAGATAAACTCACAGAAACCCTATCAGACGCTAGTAAGGAAATTGGTTTAGAAGTAATCGCAGTAGAAACATTACCAGAATGTAGCAAGAAGTCGCAAACATTTTTAGAACGACAGTAATAAATAGATTATTGAAAAGTTTAGAGCATAATAAGAAAGAAAAATGCTTGCTACCATTCAGTTCAGAATAGTAACTATCTTCCGACGGATCTAAAAATTCTAAAGATTAAGATATGCGTATCTATTATTTGGACATTTGTTTCTTGCAACAGTGGAAGAAAACAACGCGAGAATTCAACAATATTATTTCAAGGAGACTATATGAATGTAAGAGACAGAACGCAAGAGGGTGCGGTCAAAAAACTATTACTCGTATTTGTGCTCTTCACTCATATTATTACCGAGCTCATATCAAGGAGAATGAAGTTAGAGGGACGTGGAGCATACATGGAGAAGATGATGCCTGCAGCACTGATGCCTGGGGACAGCCTGAGAAAGATGTCATTTGGAAGACCGAGAATGAGATGGGAGTGTAGAAATTAAGATGGACGTCGGGAAAATGGAAATGTAAAGCCGGGAGATTGATGAACTTGTTTGCGAACGTGTCGAGCGATCGCATTTGATGTTATAAGTTTTAAAACAGGATTAGATACGTGCTTAATAATGCACCCATGTGAGGCACAATCAATGAATACATTTTAGTCGTAAAGCTTCACGGGAAATAATGGAGGAAAAACACTTTGGGAGATCAAGGCGAGGTGAAGGGACGCATCTTATAGAAACAGGATGTTAGGGTACGAACTGCATTCAACTGTCTCAGAATGGGGCGTTTTAAACACGGTAATAGACTTCCGGTTTCCCTAAACGCAGGATCTGTCGCGGCCAACTTCAGTTCCCGCCGACCTATGGAGAAAAACTGCACCCTGGAGTAGTTCGTTCTTGATGTTGCTGTTACTGTCATAATCACTGCTATTATTATTATTGTAAAAGCCGGGATAGCTCAGTCGGTAAAGAGATGGGCTACAGAGCGGATGGTCGGGGTTCGATTCCTGGCAAGTGCAAGAGATTTTTCTCTTCTCAGCGCCCAGACCTGCTCAGAGGCACACACAGCCTCCAGGTCAAAGTACTGGGGGCTCTTTTCCCGGAGGTAAAGCGGCAGAGGCGTGAAGCTGACCGCTCCCCTCCACCTAGTACTGAGTTCAAGAATGGTGCTATACCTCCACTCTCCCATATGTCTTCATGGCGTAGTGCTTAACTGTTCAATCAATTAAGTACACGGCCAACTTTACCTGTTCGAACTTTGCAGTTCGTCGTTGCTGTTATTTCTGGCGCTACTGCCATTATTTTATTATTGACTGAATGACGCAAGTTGCCTTATTTTGTCTTTTATCTTTTGTTTGTGCTCATGAGTTTGTTTGTTTGCTTACTTTTTGAATAGCTTTTGGCTGCTGGACCGCCCCTGTGGTCTAGTGGTCGGCATTCCTGGCTACAGATCCAGAGGTCCCGGGTTAAATTCCCGGCGCTACCAGATTTTCTGAGAAGTACTGGGTTTGGAACATGGTCCACTCAGCCTCGTTAGGATAACTGAGGAGCTATTTCAAGGAAACAGCGGCTACGGTCTAAGAAACGAGATTAACGGCTGTGGGGATCCGTTGCGCTGGCCACGTGACACCCTCTATCCTCAAAAGTTGGCACTAACTTCGCCGATATGCGGCGGTCGCTCGGTCGGTATAGTTCGCTTGCACACTACAGACCACGGATTTTTTTTCTTTGGGCTGTTGAGTATGCAAGTAAATAAATAAACAACACAGCTCAATTTTCATCGCAACTATTAATATTATTAGCATATCACCACCACCACCACCATCACAACCACCATGGTCGTTTGAAGTTTCCGAAAGTGGCGCCCTGACACATTCAAGTCACACAAGAAGATTTTTCTAACTCTTTATGGCTGATGCCTCTGTTCACTGGCAATTCCGAATTACGTGAGCAACCCCAAGCAATACTGTCTCCTGTAGATCTCTCCAACAGTATACTTGCTATCAGTTTTTCCAGGTGGGATATGTTGCAAGTAACTGTTTTGAGACGCCCAATTCCTTTCTCTCTGTGTCTTGCATATTTCTGTTCCTTGTTATTTTCTGACCAGCAGACGTGATGGTGATTAACAACTGTTTCGTAGCTAATGGCTATGTTTTGTTTCTCAGAAATGACCCATCTGCACGGACCTGCTGCGTTCACAATATCGTTAAATATGCTCTTTGTTCTGGAAAAGTTCAATTTTTGAATTTGTATTCAAGCCCATTCCTTTTGTACAGATACAGCCACCTTGCCAAATTTTACATTCCGTACCCACTGAACTCGACTGAGAGTTCAGCTCTCACTACTGAAGCGTTTCATTTCAGTAAGAACCGTAAAAATGTTTTTAATATTTCTGTTCTGATGTCCGTTACAGTCATGTGTATGCTTTTCCTTTTACTGGCTCTACAGCCCCCTTGGGCCTCTGATTTTCAGTTTCATGATCATTTTACAGATGGTAGGACTCATGGGACGAGTGACCAGCTCGTCGCAAGGCCTCTACCTAAACACAGGACAACACAAACACAAAATAAACACATACACATACCAAACATCCATGCCTTGTGTGGGATTCCAAACCACGATCCCGGCTTCCGAGCGAGTGAAGACAGTACACGCCTTAAGGCGCGTCCACATTATTTGTGCTCGTGCTCGTGTGACGCTATGCTCGCGAGTAATGTGGACGATATGACAAGTCACGAGACTAGCAAATTTTAAATTAAAAACTATAGCCAATAAATTAAAATACGACTACAGCTTATACACACTACGAGTAAATATACGGATCCTCAAGCGCCGAAGCCTGGCGAGCAACTGAAGTAGTGTGGACGAAGGTTTACGAGCACAAGTAAAAGCCAGACGAGTCGCCCGACGAGCACAAGCCTGGCGAGCACGAGCACGAGTAATGTGGACGCGCTTTTAGACAGCAAGGCTGCCGTGACCGGTGAGTATGCTTTACAACAGTTAAAACTGCACACCTTACGTAGGAGGAGAAAGTACCGTCTCCAGGTACTGTTCCTTATTCAAGATTAGGTTCTAAGTTCTGTCCTCTTTCGGAAACTGTCGTTCAGCGAGTTTCTGCTCGGTACATAAGAGACTTTTCTTTGCTTAATGTCTGATCCTCAAGTATAAACTGTATTTCTGCCAGACGAGCCTTCAGTTGCTAATGTTGTTTGCAGAGGCTTTGACGTATTTGGAATCAGAACTGTTTCTCTTAATCATATTTCGTAGTGGTACGTTCGCAATATTAATTGCATTCGATGGGAATATGTGTGTGTATGCCGATTATAGTCGCCGCGTCGTCTAACGCATGAAAAGTCTTGTCCCGCTTGAACACTGGGTTCGTGGGCACGAATCCCACTCGAGGCATGGATGTCTGTGTGTGTGTGTGTGTGTTGTCCTGTGTATTTTTTTTTTTTGCTACTTGGGTGGGACTAAGTCCCTTACTGCGGCCACTTCTGGCCTACTGTACCAGCCCCAGATGATAGGTGAGGGTGATTGTGGAGCAATTGGTGGAATTAAGATTGGCAGGGGAAACCGAAGTACTAGGAGGAAACCTGCTCCAGCGCCACTTTGTCCACCACAAATCCCACTTGACCAGAGCCGGGATCGAACACGGGCTGCCGCGGTGGGAAGCCAGCGACTAACCGCTTGAGCAATGGCGTTGTCCTGTGTAGGTACCGGCCTTGCGACGGGCTAATCCCCCATCCAAGAAGTTACATCGACTTTGCATAAGAAACCAAAAGAAGCCGCCAGGGCCAAAACTGGGCTACAGAGTCATCAGTAGTGTATATATACAGAGTGTCCCAGGAGGAAAGGTCAATATTCAAGGCGGTCATAGTATCGGTCATTCAAAGTAAAAAAAAAAGTATATATACCTGTGTCCAATCCGAACGGTTTCCAAGATAGAGCTATTTCGCGGTACAGACGAGCAACATGCCATGTCCTCACACGAGTTGCAAAGTGCATTGATGCTGAATTTTCGAAAATGTATTATACTAGGTAAACTGTACCACTAGAACAATAAATACCGGTATTAGAAACAGTATGTAGCATAGCTGGTTGAGGCACTATGCTACAAGCCGGAAGGTCGCGGGTTCGAGTTCCGATGATTTTTTTAAATTGACCTAATCCTTCCAGCTGCAATATGGCCCTGGGGTCGACTCAGCCTCTAGCAGAAAGGAGTACCAGGAATCTTCCTGACGGGTAAAGGGCGGCCGGCACGTAAGGCTGACAACCTTACCGCCATCTGCGAGCCGACTGTCTAGATAATGTGGGACCCTCAACATCTCACAACCCTATGGGCCTTCACGGCCTGGTACAGGGATAGCTTTACTTTTTTACAGTGAAATAGCTGTACCTCGGAAACCGTTCGGAATAGGGTACACGTATACATACACTTTTTGCTTAGAATGACCGTCCCAGAATATTGACTTTTCATCCTGGGACACTCTGTATATATTTCTTACTGCATAATGGTTAGTGTGATTGCATTTACTGAATTTTTATTCTTGCTTAAATGATACATGTTACAGTGTTTCGTCCTTGAATGTGTGTGCGTTTGTTTTGTTTCCAAGTTTTACTTGTGATTAGTCTGGAACTGGGCTTTGGCCTGTTGAGTAGGAATGTGAATGGATAAATATATAAATAAATCATTAATATTATTATTATTATTATGCACTCCGCGGTTCCTGTAAGGAATAAGTACCAGAGATGAGATCCAAGTGATTTCGACGTGCTTCCACATGCTCTGATAGTCACTGGCATCCGTTTTGCTTGTAGGACATGTTTCGCATATACTGCAGCAGTATCATAAGGGTTTGAGAGTTTCGCCACATTTCTGTCAGACGGCATGTAAACATCCTGATTCGGACAACCCGTCCTGTTCTCGTGACAGACTTGTTTTCATAAACAGGTTTATGACATAAACAAGACCGAACAAGACTGTGTATCCACATTCCATTCGATCTAGTAATCCAAATTTGTGATACAAAGAAACCACACTACGGATAACAACTGTAAAATTGCCTTCTCTTTCTGCCTTTAGTTGTCTGATTCCTAGCTGCTGTCATAGGAGCAAAAGTATGTCTGTTTCCTGCTTCGCGATTAGTTTTAAATGGTCAAAGTGTAACCAATTTACGAGCTCATATTTAGAGTTATACAAAGGCCGCGCCATAGCTCAGGTGGTTAGTCGCTGGCTTTCCACCGCGGCGACAAGGGTTCGATCCCGGGTCTGGTCAAGTGGGATTTGTGGTGGATAAAGTGGCGCTGGGGCAGGTTTTCTCCGAGTACTTCGGTTTCCCCTGTCAATCTTCATTCCACCAATTGCTCCACAATCACCCTCACCTATCATCTGGGGCTGCTACAGTAGGCCAGAAATGGCCGCAGTACAAGGGACTTAGTCCCACCCCACCAATAAAAAAAACTATGCAAATATCATTAATATTAACAGAGATTTTCATATTGTTTTACTTCAGAATATCAAAACGATTATTTCATTTTATTTTCTTATTTCCAAGCTTCACACATTATTGACCTGCACATGTACTGAGTACTCTGTGCTCTCCTATTCGTTACTTGCGCTGGTTCATCTCCAACGTGCGACGTAGGGCCAAGTACGATGTAAACAACGTGTCTCCTCAAAGCAAATGATGTAGCGGTTAAACGTTACAGTGAATTATAGCAGAAACGCATCTTATAACTGTTACGAAAGCTGAACCACGTAAACATCCGTCCCAGTTTAAATGTCGAACACTTAGATCAGGGGTTTCCAACTACAGGCCCGCAGATCATAGCTATGGAAAGAGCAGGCGGCGTCCAATCTGTACAAGAATTTTACGTAGGCCGTGAAAGATCTATAAAACTGCATAATAGACTGTTTGTTCCACGAACTCAGGCTATCCGACGGATGAAATCCATCATAACAAGCGTTTTCTTAACGTGAAGTACAGAGCGTTTGCTAGAAGCACGGAGCGACAGAGATGGAAGGAGGCAAGAAAGAAAACAAATCAGTAAAGTAGAACAGAAGATTGAGAAAACTAAAATACAGTGTAGACTTAGTGGGGGAAATTTGTTTTTCCTGTGTTGGTACCATACGGAGTATCTCATCTCTCCGGTGATGATTTCTATTCTGATAGTTCTCTGGTTCAAGGCCTCATACATGTGAATTTGTTAATAATTTAATATTTTCTTAGCTCTCGCAAATGGTTTGTGCTGTGCTCGGCTTGTATACCCCATCTTGAAGCTGGTATGGGTGTTCAGAGATAGGGATTAGTTCTATCGATTGGGTCCAACTGAGTAGGTTTTGCCTGAAGGCGGAGACAGAATCCGGTCTCCGAAACGTTGTTCTTTGTAATATAAACAGGACGACGTTTTTAGATAAAGACAGGACGATGGATAACGCCCAGAAACATATTTGTACAGTGAAATTTCTCTAAAACACCACCCCTATATAAACACAGACTTTTTAAAAGACCACATCTGTGTGGCACAAATTGTCATTCTAGAGCAATGCCACACCCCATATCAGAAAGTGCACAGTGCAGTGGATTTCTTAAAAATGTGTTGCCTGAAGATGACCCTGTGTGGCCGAAACATGTAGTTTATAAACACAAACTGTGTGTATATTAATTACTCATATTTATGAGTTTCAAGAGTCCAATAAATCCGATTTTTTTTCCTTGGCACTACAGCCCCAGTGGGCCTAGGTGTAATATTGTAATATGTACTTAGACTTTTGATCATACTATGTACTATTTTAATGTGTAATTTTTGTGTTGGCCAAGAGGGTGCTCCGAGAGATGTTGAAACCGTCTGCCGCAAGCCTGATACATGTTATCAACTCCTGACCTTTTAACACTTCGATAACATGTTCCCCCAAGCTGGAGAGAAGAGAGTCTAGTTTTTTGGTTCGTCCACGCGCTATGCCGCACGTACACAACGGAACCTTTAAACTCTGTACTCATGACTCCCCCCACCCTCTTTGGCCCTCTTTTTAAAGTTTAATATATAATATCAGTAAGATTAAAAACAGGAGGAGACTTCTTCAAAAATCTGTACTGTATACACACTGTACATACTATCTACATCTTTTACTTCTTTTAATAAAAACTTAGTATAATTGTTGAGCATAGAAATTCGTCTTCAATTAGTGGGTCCCTTACCCACCTTACCCAGCAAGAAGATATTACATAGGCCTACCTCCATGAACTCCGTTCACTTCGGTTTTTCTAGATCTTACATATTCGGTAGGACTCCGTGGGCGGGTGATCAGTTCGTCGCAAGGCCTCTACCTGTACACATACACAGAAAAACGCAGAAAAACATCCATGCCCTGAGTGAGATTCGAACCCACGATCCCAGTTTTCCAAGCGAGCGAAGACAGTACATGCCTTAGACAGCTCGGCTACCGTGACCGGCCCATGAAACCTTTATCTTTCTGAAATACAGAAGAATGTGGCAAGTAAACTATGAATTTGCTAAGCTACTGCTTCAAAACAGTTAGGCCTATTTCACGGGTCCGGCCAAAACCAATATGCACAGGCCATAATTCTTTGACTGTCGGCTGTGTAACAGACATTTGTGCTCAAATACGACTAAAACTGAATTACAGACAAGCATAAATGCATCAACGTCGACCCCGGTGGCCAAGCCAAGTAGCCGTGAACGGTCGTTTTAGGCGACTGAAAAAACAGAAGCGCGGGTTCAAAACTCGGTAAGGCACAAGTGTGTTATACTGTGTCTGTAGAGGTTGTATGATGGACTGATCCTCTGTCCCAAGCAATCTATCGCTGGATGCAACAACGGTTCCGAACAGAACAAGAGAATACTGACTGGAATCAACCCACAGACCCAAAGATGAACAAAGTGAAGGGATGTTATGTTAAATCTAAGGTATCAAAACATGAACATTCTGTATACACTCACTCGATGATACTAGGACATAGAAGGGTGCAAAATATAAAGTGTTCGTTGGAGCAGCTATTAAGGCTACTGTCTTCTGAGAACTACCCTCCTGTATGACGTCACAGTGATCACCATTTTAAACGGTGTTTTTTTAATAAAATCCGTCCACTGGTTTCACAATACCGACAGTTTATTTTGATAATAACGCGAGCCCATGTAAGAGCAAAGCTTTGCCACTAAAAAGTATCGTAAAAAGCATGGCTTAAAGTGTAATTTGTCATATTGAGTTTCCTGCCGGAAGTTGCATGCAATTATGTATTTTCGAACGGTGTAAGGTTCATAACATTGTCAGACTATCAAAAAATATTATGGTCGACTTATCGATAGGCAGAAATCTTCGGATTCTCAGTGGGGCCTATTGTGGCACTATGAAAAGAAACTGAAGAATTCTGAAGAGAAACATTATAACGTACACAGAGGCAGTTTAACAGATATACGTGTAGTCAATTTCGGAACCGAATATGTGAAACTGATGTGACCAGCCACGGGAAAATATGGTCATTACTGATGTTGACTTAACCTCTCGTGTTTCTAAAAAATAAGCGGTCATAAACGTGGGCACACAAAGCAGTGCCCTCAACCTTTTCTTCTGCGGCCGCAAATAATCTGACCTGCTGGTCACAATGTTTAGTCACAAATATCTTGACCTGATATCCACCCACTGTGACGCCACCGACAGCTTCTTGCATCAAGCAGATAAAACGAGGGCGCTATTCTTGGCTTTTCCCTCTGACCTCAAAATAACTCCAAGGAACATTAAGAATTAAGCTTAAAACCCCGACGCTCGGGCGGAAATATGGTCGGACGCCTACGACGATGCCACCTGCTCCCGTACCAACCGTGTGATTAATAAGAACACGACGGATACTTGGCTGGCATTTCTCACAAACATTCTCTACATGGTTGCGCGATTAGCATTCAACCTGGCATACACTCGGCAATGCTGTTGAGTGACTTACACCCGTGCATTTCAGTTTATGACAAGTGAAGTCACATATATGTAGACGTAATGGCTCGGATAGCCGTTATTTCTGCCAGCCAGACCAATAAAACCTCTATGTGATAAGGACGAATGCTATTTTGGAATCTGAATGTACTACCCCTAGGGTAGAACGTCAAAAGTACTTTTACTTGCTCTAAAAATAAATTCGTAGACGTTCTGTAAATTAACAATGTTACAAGACAAATATTTATAAAGCACGAAGTATTCTGATTGTTTAATTCTTTCTGATGTGTTATTTGGTTTATATAAAAATTACGGACAACTGTAACAATTACCGAATGATTTGGTAGTTTAACATGGGAGAATTCACTGGACTTGTTCCACAGTGCACACTTTTCAATGAAAACTGTCTATTTCTTGCGCAGTCCGAAGGTTCGTCGCCATCTAAAATAAACTGTCAACATCTTATTCTGAAGCAGTCCAATCCGGTCCACATCTTCTCTACGATCAATTTTAATACATTTGTACTCTCTGCGACTTATTGTCCTAAGTGGCATGTTTCCCTGTAACAGGCCGTGGAGGCCCATAGAGTTGAGATGTTGAGGTTCCCACATTTTCTACACAATCGGCTCACAGATGGCGGTGAGGTTGTCAGCCTTACGCGCCGGTCGCCCTTTACATCCACGAATATTCCTGCTACTGATTTCTGTTGGAGGCTGAGTCGACTCCAATGCCATAGCGCAGCTGGAAGGATTAGGTCAACTGAAAAAAAAATCCAATGACCTCATCGAGACTTGAAATCGCGACCTTCCGGCTTGTAGCATAGTGCCTCAACCAACTACGCTACCGCGTGCCTTTAAAAACTTCATATAAAACTTATCTGTTTCCTGTTCCTCTCCTTCCTGTAATACCGCGAGTCTAGTAAGAAACGCCCATACATACGAAACTGACTGCACTCGGCAATGCTTAAGTCTAGCAGAGCCAAGGCCAGAGTAACTTGCCCGCTACACATCCCACGTCGTCCCCGGCGATAACATCGCCCTAACAGTATTTACTCTACAGCCCTTGTGCACCTTAGCCGCTTTTTCAGTTTCTCAGTCTCTATACAGTCGGTGGAACACCTTCGACGGTGGATCAGCCCGTCATAAGGCCGCTACCTAGACATGGAACACTAAAATTCTGTATCCAACATAATTTCCCAGTATGCGTGCCACGTGTCTGTCTGACGTTTCTTGATTTTACGACAAAAAAAAAAGTTGAAGAAAGCAGTCTTCTGGGATTTGGCACCGTGTATATGTGGTGTTAACCGACGTTTCGGAGGAATGTATCGCCTCCATCTTCAGGGCGATACGTTCCTCCGAAACGGCGGTTAACACCACATATACACGGTGCCAAATCCCAGAAGACTGTTTTCTTCATAGTCACCGCCGTGAAAGCCTCAAATCTTACAAAAAAAGTTTTACGGTACTATCCGAAGAAATGCTCTTACTAAGAAGGCATGCTTCCATTACGCTGTCTCTTTTGCAAACCTATACAGCCGATTCGAAAATCACTGAACAAAGACTATTATCTGCCAAATGCTTACACATTTTGTCGAAACTCCTATAATTCTTTTGGGTCTCAGAATTACAGAAAGCAGAAATGAACACTGTGTAATATTCACGAAGTGCATCAAGAGTTTAGTGCTTACGTCATATTACGGGCGCCCACTTCAAAGTTCGGACTTTACTATTATTTTACTATGTTACTAGGCTTTAGTATTAGCGTTGTTGGGGCTTTCATTACCAGATGGACAGAAGAAGTGATGGATTGTTTTCTCAGGCAGTTACATTTCGGACGACCCACTGTCAAGTTGTGGGAACGAATATTTCTGGTTGTCATGATATCAGCTACTGCTGTAGGCGAAGGAGGCGCGTCGCTACGACACGAGAATTAATAAAACTCTTGCGTGTCGCTGTGAGTTTTTCTTTTCTTGGCACTACAGCCCCAGTGGCCCTAGGCCTACCTCCATGAACTTCTCCTGTCGCTGTGAGTTAATGAGTTAAATATGCGCCTCTTTCTGGGCTAGAGGCCTCTCCGCAATTCAATCGTGCGGCCATACACATGAGAGTTTACCCAACATTGTTGACGGTCAAGTTCCGCATTTGCGGAGATAACTTCGTCTGGGCATGCGCAGACGCCGCGCCGGTCCGAATACGTTAAGGCTGTGGTGGGTTTTAGTAATTACGTTATTTCCTTTCTAAACGTGTATAATATGTTTGCTCGAGTTCTTTCTTAGAAGAAATGTCTCAACAAGAAATACGCATCATTCCGCGGTGTATCTAACAATCCTTATAACACGTCCGTTCAATATGAGAAACGGCTTCCAATGAGCACACCTCTGTCAAGTAACACAGTGGGGTCAAATGTGGGCCTTTGTTATGACAGCAAGACTCGGTCAAAACATCGCCTGCGCTCGCGTGCGAAGATCCGTACAAAGCTCCCCGGCTAATGCACCGGTTATAAGCCGTGCAGAAGGGCCGGTTAAAGTAGGTGTCCCTTTAGGTTTGATCCTCACTGTATAATACAGTCTTGAAAATGAATCAGTTTCGTATCTTGTTGGCCAGAAGGCGGCCGCCTCTGTGGTCTGGAAGTCAGAGTTCCTGGCTACAGATCAAGAAGTCCCGGGTTCGATTCCCGGCGCTACTAGATTTTCTGAGAAGTAGTGGATCTGGAACGGGTCCGCTCAGCTTTGTGGGGATAACTGAGGGGCTACTTGAATGGAAAAGTAGCGGTTCCGGTCTAGAAAACCGAAATTAACCGCCGTGGGGATTCGTTGCGCCGACCACGCGACACCCTCTATCCGCAAAAGTTGGTATTAACTTCGGCGACAAGCGGCGGTCGCTCGGTCGGTATAGTTGGCTTGCAGACTAAAAGCCACGGAGTTTAGTTGGTCAGAACACTTTCTAGTCCATGTTTTCATACACAGGTGTTAAAAAAAGGATAACAGGTTTTAAGGGGGTATAGTGATCACTTAAATGAGCAAAAAAGCCCCAGTCAACATACGTCCAGAAACCAATGACTGATGAGATATGAGCGATGTTCATGTGATCTTTATAGCAGATGCTGTGCGTGGTTACCACGAACATTAACATAACTTTCATCTCTTCGTTGCAAAAAGGTGCGCACTCTGTTGAAACCTCCTGGTTTCACTTTATTCTCCTGGGAGGCATTCTGTACTCGTTGCTTTAATACCTCTAAGTCATTGATCGCCGCTGAATACACCGAAGTTTTTAGGTGTTTCCACAGCCACAAATCCAGAGGACCAAGGTCAAGGGATGGTGCAAGCCGGACCTCCGCCTCCTATCCACTGTTCGCCGAAAGTTGGTTCAGGTGCTGTCAGACAATGAGGTGGTGCCCCATCATGCACAAGCCACATGTGCTGGCGTTGCTAAAGAGGCACATGTTCCGAGAGTACTGGTAAATCATTCACCAGAAAACAATGGTACACTGCAACAGTTAGTCTGTTAGGTAAGACAAGATGCCCAACCAGATATCTTGATGCCACGGGGGTGTGTGAATTATAATCCACCCAGACATGCGTATTATGAAAGCTCACTAACACCGTCCTTTGTGAATTCCACCTCATCAGTAAATAGGATGTTAGTCACAAACTGTGTGTTTACAACGCATTTTGCGAGAAGCGACTGGCAAACCTTCACCCTTGCACGACTGTCGAGAAGAGTGGGGGCTTCCACTTGCTGGATGTGGTATGGGTAAAGTGATTGTTCATGGAGATTTCTCCAGACAAGGGGAACACCGATACTATCAGCAGCTGCAATTCTCAGCACACTGGTTCCGGGATTTTCCTCCACTATTCTCAATACGCCAACTTCTCCAAAACTCGTCCACATCTCAGCAGGCATTGACTCCTAGACATACATCGATTGGGGTTGTTTTGCTCACAGAGTACTACATCCCCTTTGTTCTCCGAGAAGCACTGAATCTTTCCAGCAGTTATTACGTAATTATCCAAGCCTCTTCACAGATTTCATAAAAGTAAATTCGAACTCAGCCGGTCACGGTAGCCGAGCGGTCTAAGGCATGCACTGTCTTCGCTCGCTCGGAAACCGGGATCGTGAGTTCGAATCTCACTCAGGGCATGGATGTTTGTGTGCGTTTTTCTGTGTTTGTCTACAGGTAGAGGACTTGCGACTAGCTGATCACTCGCCGAAGGAGTCCTACGGTATGTGTAAGATCTAGAAAAAACCGAAGTGAATGGAGTTCATGGAGGTAGGCCTGGGCCCACCGGGGCTGTAGTGCCAGGGGGAGAAAAAAAAATCGAACTGAAAGGTCTTAAAAATAAAACGATCCGATAACTTTCAAGGACGACATAGATCATATGCACTGCGTCCTTTTTTGACATGCAATATCTTATATACCTCTTCACCCCTGTATACCAGGAAGCCCATAATGTTATTTACGTGGGCTACTAAAGTTTAATTAACATCAGGTTAAAACACAAGATGAGAGCAAGAAAACTAAACGTTCTTCTGTTCCATCAGCTTGAAAAAAAAAAGCCGACTGATGCAGAAATGATCTGTGGAGTGGCAACGCGATGTTCAATTGCACGTATTAATATACCTCGTGACCGAGTGGCTGGCATCCTTTCGGATTCGGCACGTATCGGGCCCGAAGACCAGCTAGTGGCTTACTGCAATCTTTTTAGGAAAATCTGGGATCGTACTTTAAAACTGATCACGATGCTTCCTTCCAATTCCTTACCAATTCATGACAACACTATCACCATACCATTCGCCGCTATATAACCGATACGGTTGGATAAACATCGTGATGTGGGAACTGCCCACATTCAAGCAAGTGTGACAACGCAAGCGTCATTGCTTAGCAACGACGAGTAAACAACGGTTGCTAGGCAAAAGCGAGTAAACAGCGGTTGCTAGGGAATTTATAAACACGGTGTCCGGCAACAGCAGTACCTATTACGTAACCGTTTTCTATATGTCCGACTCTAGGTTATATAAGAAGACACATCGAGTGGCAGTTACAGTTACAATTCTAGATTCTACAGTTCACTACTGTTATTATCCGTCTGTGTATACTGTGCAGCTGCAATAAATCCTATAGGACAGTTCAACTAGTGGTTGTCTCTTCATACGACATCCCACAGTTATATAAGCAACAAACAATCTTGGAATGTCCTTAATACTCGCGCCAAAATAACGGGACTGGTTTAAATAGCTGCATACAACGTTCCTGAGGTCACCCCGGCAAAGCATTTGCTCTAATGATACAATCCAAGAAGTGTACACATGCCACTAGGGACCTCCCATTTCGTTCCAACACAACAGGACAATCAAAAGCTACACGGCCAAAAAAATGGTATGTCTTTTCTTTGCATGCAAATACGAGTATGTAACTATTTAATTTGTAACGAAGAGGTCAAGGAGTAAATCCTGGTGTAAACGACAAATGAGTTTCCTGCAGAAAGGCTGTGTAGCAATCAGGCTTCCGGGGAAAAAATCTGTCACGGGTAACAAATTTAAACAAGCATTCACACAAGGCCTACGTTTCGAAGGATCAAGCTTAACGCGAAAGAAAATGTAGACTATATGCATTACAGGCATGCAGGAGAAGTTGTAGTTACTGCAAGGCGTTCCTGTACACATATACAGTGGTTTAAACAGGATGGAGCTTTAGTACAAAATTTCTTGATTTGTAAAATCTTACGGGTTTATGAGGTGATATCACTATATTCTTTCACAATCCATTCAAATTGTGTGGGCACAATAAGGCAATGGAATGCAATCGCAGAAGGATGGTAAACACTCCTCTGTGTCCGCTCTTCCCTATTTTCCCCAATTCATTCCTCTAAATCCCCTCCCAACCGACGGCGTAAGTTATACAGATGTGAAGGAACGTTAAAGAAGTTGAAGCAACTACCAGGGTGTAAAGCATATACAATTGACGGTATTTTAAGAGCACTACTTCTGGAGTGTAACGCTGAGTATTATGATAGCTCGCACATATTTCGAGGGACCGTACTGTCTCCATCTTCATGGTCGAGGATTAAGATAAGAAAGAAAACAGCAAAAATCAGGCAAGAGCAGAGCCCTTTTTTTGACAATACTAAAACTACTATCGAGTGAAACGACCCGCGTCCCACAGGCTCCAGCATTCTGTACCTTCAAAATGGCTGGATTATTGGTAACAGTATTTTGTGGGCTTATATGTCACGGCAGCGTGTAACAAGTCAAGTTTCGTTAAAATAAAAAATCAGTCGCCACTATTCTTTTGGTCCTTTGGCATCGCCCATCGACAATGAAGGCGTGTGTGGCTGTTTACTCCTTATATTCGTACGTGCCCATATCGCTGCATCTATTTTGACCAACTGTGGTACTGACGACAGAGGACCTCCGCGACAAAGCTTCACACGCTTAGGAATAATGGTTGTTGTTCCTGTGCTTAACTAATTAAGCACTACGCCATGAAGGCGTATGGGGGAGTGATGTATAGAGCCACATTGTCTTGATCTAAGCACTAGTTAGAGGTAAGTGGACAGCTTCACGCCCCGGCCGCTTTACCCCCAGGGAAAGAGCCCACTGTGCTCATTGGATAGGAGGCTGGGTGGACCCCAGGGCCGGTCTGGACGACATGGAGAAGTGAAAATTCTTGCTCCCACCGGGACTCGAACTCCGATACCTTGGCTGTCCAGCCCGTAGCTAGTCGCTATATCGATTACGTTATCCCAGCGCCTAACTTAGTAGGGGTCAACTGCATATCGAAAGATAAGTGTAATGGCTATACACCGAGTTTTTGGGTGAGTTCTGGGAGGAGGTTCATTGTGAATTTTTGTTTCGTACATTGCGTTCAGAGGGATCTTCTAGTTGTAAATATGTATAGACGAACAGTATGTGAGCAGTGCTTGTAAGGGTAAATGTCAGGCCGCGCCACAGGTCAAGCGGTTAGTCACTGGTTCCCCACCGCGGCGGCCCGGGTTCGATCCCGGGTCTGGTCAAGTGGGATTTGTGGTGGTCAAAGTGACGCTGGGGCGGGTTTTCTCCCAGTACTTCGGTTTCCCTTGCCAATCTTCATTCCACCAAATTCTCCATCATCATAAACACCCTGGGCAGGCTACAATAGGCCAATCAGTGGCCGCTGTGCCGATTGGACCCAGTTGGACTCCACCCCCCACTAAGCGAATTAAAAAAGAAAGGTAAATGGCTAAATTTGTTCCCATGCGTAACTAATTACGCACTACGACATGAAGACACATGGGAGGATAACTTTACCTAACAATACATTTAGATTAAAGGCGAAGTTTAAGGTAACAGGAAGCACGTTCTGTGTATATGACCTGCTGTTTTCGACAAACTGACCCAAACTACTAAATGGAACTTACTGCTCTCTCCACGCAGAGAATAATTACTGATGACAGGCGTCGGCTCATGCTGCATTATTTGTTATTTTGTTTGACATAAATAAAGATTCCGGTCTAGAAAACCGAGATTAACGGCCGTGGGAATCCGTTGCGCTGACCACGCGACACCCTCTATCCGCCAAAGTTGGCACTAACTTCACCGACAAGCGGCGGTAGCTCGGTCGGTATAGTTCGCTTGCGGACTAAAAGCCACGGAGTTTATATACAAAGATTAGATAATGCATTGCTTCACATATTACTGGTGAGCATATTCATCCCACACACACTTTATCTTCTATTTTTCTCGTTCAGTCTTTAAAGGGTTAAACGATTTTCTTCGGACACTGTCCACATTCTGGATCAAAAAATATGTGCATCGTTTCGGAGGCTGGGTCCTATGTCCGTCCTAACACAAAAGAAATCCTATCGCCAGCGATATCCTGTGTTGGATCAATCCATCTCAACTTTAAAAAAGGTAAAATGTCCCTGCATTTAACTAATTACGCACTACGCCATGAAGGTGTATGGGGGAACGGATGTATAGATCCACGTATACTTTGCATCGGCACTAGATGAAGATGAGTGGTCAGCTTCACGCCCTCGTTGCCTTACCCCAGGGAAAGAGGCCATAGTACTAACTGGGCAGGAAGCTTGGGTGGGCCCAAAAACGGCGTGAAGAGGAAAAATATATTGACCCTACGGGGCTCGAACTCCGATCCCTTGGTCATCCAACCCGCAGCCAGTCACTATACAGATTGCGCTATCCAGGCTCCTTAAATTCAACTTTCACCATCCTATTTTCCTAATACACAGTTTAATATCATCATCAAATCTACGTCTAGCTCTGGAAGTGTTTTTAGACTGATATTTTCCAGCCAAACTTCGCTATGCATTTAATTCCGCATGCATGCTACATGTTTCGCCCAACTAATCGCCCTTAATTTCACCATTCTAAAAATATTTATTGAAATAATAAAGGTTTTTGTGCACACATTGTTTCGAACGGGATAAATCCCAAATAAGTGTTAGATGTGTCAGTGTCTGAGGTAATCTGCTCGTACTGAACCCATCAGTCGTGTCCAGTACCTCGGTTCAACATTGTTCTGCCAGACCCGTACCTCCCCCCCTCCCACACACACACACACACACACACACACACACACACAAAAGAATATCTTACGAGCTCCTTGTGTGTGCATAAATCACAGAAGCCCATATCTATGCTAGAGTCAATTTCTAGAAGACCACTGAAATGTCAGCTGTCAGTCACTTGAAAGACGGAGAAAAACATTCATACTTTACAGCTGCCGCGTTTTGGAAACTGTACAAGAAGTAAACCAACTCCGAGGGGGACAAGAACCACTAACAGAACATCTGCTATCCCGTCCCATTATGAAACAGTCTGTTCCGACATACTGACATACTGTCCAGTTATATACGCAAGTTTAGACAACCATCCATCTAGCTAGAGTTAATCGGGGGCCAAGCTATTTTGTTTCTACGTGCATCTGATAGAATTATGTTTGCACATCCATTTCAGAACAAGAAGCAAATTAAAAGACGTTCTGGCGTCTACTACAGTTCAAATGCTTCAATTTCTATATGCAACCTACCAAAACATGAAACATAATAATTACACAAATACGTAATCGATCCCTGTACAATATATCTTCCAGTACAAATTGTGAATACTCAGCAGTGTCAGATGTAACTCGGAAAATCTGCATCGTTACATAGTTTTCAATTTTCAATTTTAGAAGAAGTCACGGAGTATATGCTGGTACTATGCTGGTACGTTTATTTCACAGCTCTAACTACTAGAAGCCGACAACAGTGGCCGCACGACCTAAGGCACGAACCGCCTTCGCTCGCTCGAACCCTGGGATAGGGTTCCCACTCGAGGCACGGATGTCTATGTGTGCGTTTATTGTTTGTGTTGTCCTGTCTGCAGGCAACGGCCTTGCGACGGGCTGATCATTCGTCCAAACAGTATTACGTTTTGTGTACAAAAAATCGAAACTGAAGGAGAGGCCAGGGCCCAACAAAGGGCTGTAGAGCCATGGATGGCTGGCTGGATGGATGGATGGATGGATGGATGGATGGATGGCTGGCTGGATGAATGAATGAATGAATGAATGAATGAATGAATGAACTACTAGAAGCTAAAATGTTACTACCATCAAACTTATGAGTATAACTTAACGTCCGTTATTTACCGTCCGTCAATATTGCAACACTTTTTTATTCACTACTTAATTTTATGTAAGATTTGAGGCTTTCACGGCGGTGACTATGAAGAAAGCAGACTGCTTTTACCGGTTCTCGCGGTCTCTTCGCTTGCAGATTTCTTATATATTTTTTTCTTCTACCCTGAAGATGGAGGGATACGTTCCTCCGAAACGTCGGTTAACACCACATATACACGGTGCCAAATCCCAGAAGACTGCTTTCTTCATACTTAATTTTAATTTACACTTTGATACTACATGTTTCGGCCTCAACCGACCACCTTCAGGTGTCTTAATATGTTACAAATATTTTATTGAATTATGTTAAAACGGCTACACTGTCTTAGTCCGTGTTAAAATCACACGCTGTAGTCCTCTTTTCAAGGTAAAACCAGATAAAATCCTTTAACATTTCTATTATACCCACGTTATTTTGGTGCATATTATTTCACCTCACACGGGGTGTCATCCATTGTTCATAAATGTATGTCTGTCCAGGGTGTTTTTGCAGGCACAAGTAAAAACAACACCACACGCTGTGGAGGAAACGCGCAAACCAGGGGCATATGACAGTCATAACTGAAAAGTAGGCTACGAACGTGAGGGGCAAGCTGCCGAAACAAAACACCCTGGACATACACACATTTATGAACAATGGATGACACCCCGTCTGAGGTGAAATAAAATGCACCAAAATAACGTGGGTATAATAGAAATGTTAAAGGATTTTATCTGGTTTTACCTTGAAAAGAGGACTACAGCGTGTGATTTTAACACGGACTAAGACAGTGTAGCCGTTTTAACATAATTCAATAAAATATTTGTAACATATTAAGACACCTGAAGGTGGTCGGTTGAGGCCGAAACATGTAGTGTCAATGTGTAAATTTAAATTAAGTAGTGAATAAAAAAAGTGTTGCAATAGTGACGGACGGTAAATAACGGACGTTAAGTTGAACAGTTGCAACGAGATGCTGAAATACAGAATTATGAGTCTAAGCTGATTTCATGAGTTGCCAAGTTGCTGTCTTACAGTACAAAATATACGAAACAAGGTTGGACAATTAAAAAAATATTACAATTGAATTACGTTAGTGTTGGCCCTACCTCAAAACTTCGCGCGTCGCCGTATTTGTATTTAATAATAAAAGGTAAAAAAGGGAGTCGTCCCTGTGCTTAATTAGTTAAACACTATGACATGACGACATATGGGGAAGCAGAAGTATAGCTCCACCATTCTTGACCTCGGCACTAGATGTAGGTGAGTTGTAAGGAATTAAAAAGTAAAGGTAAAACTATCTCCGTAAAAGGTCGCAGAAGCCAACAGGGTTGTGAGACGTCGAGGCTCCTACATTTTCTAAACAAACGGCTCAGAGATGGCGGTGAGGTCAGCCTTATGCGCCGGCCGCTCTTTACCCCCAGGAAGTACCTTGGTGCTCATTTCTGTTAGAGGCTGACTAGATCCCAGGGCCATAGTGCGGCTGGAAGGATTAAGTCAATTGAAAAATCCAATGACCTCATCGGAACCGCGACCTAACGTAACCTACAGCTACCATGAATTTCAGCAGAATCGATGTTGCATTTTGCATGCTTCTGAGGGCCACTTTAGATCAAAATTTCTAATTGACCCATGCACCAGTGGGGGAATAACCGAGCCCATGTCCTACAGGGGGTCCACACGTCCATTCGTGATATTTTATTTTAGGATTCCGCTGGAAAATACTTTCCCGGAACCCTAACAGTGAACTGTCTGCCCCCACAAATTCCCTTATTTAACAACATCTACCAGTAGGCTGTAACTATTTAGACACTATAGGTCGACTTTCGTTAACCTCGTTAATAGTATGCCATTTGAAATCTTTCCATTTTATATAAGCTTTGAGACTCTCGAAGCAGTAAGTATTAAGCTTGAGGTCTTTTCGTATGAGACAGCCTGCAGAACGGTAAACACAGACCAACGTTTGAGAGGAACCTACTGTCTCCATCCTAGGGTATAAATCCTCTAGCCATCTACCAGAATTTATGGAGTGATAACCTAGACATTTTCCATCTATTTCAGTTTTAACCTCCTACCTTCAACAGTATTAACATGACGACCGTGTGAAGTTGTGAAATGCAATACCTGCGTCATCTGCTGTGTGGAAAACAAGTTGTGTACGACGGAATTTCGAGAAGAAATTCTCGGAACATCTAAAATAACATGAAGACGGGTAAATACTTTGGTGTAAGGTCAACAGCCAATAAGACTTTGCGATCTGTGGAATACGAAAGGTCACGCGTTACAAATAAATCGCACACCATGATGGATGGTACCTATTACGTACCAATCCTTCCGAATCATAAATTAGAGTGTTCATAGATCTTAATAAGTTTCTCTGATTATTCTTGTAAGACACATCAATTCACCAAATAACTCACATTCTGTTGTGTATAACTGAGTTTAACTGATCTAGAATACGGTGTCGCTATATGTTTCAGCTCATAGAGCCATCCTCAGACAATAAAATTAACAAGTCTTTTATCACTGAACTACACTACACTTATCTCAGTGTGTTACACAGTATTGTAGACCAGTGTTCCGCAACCGTTGTGCCGTCACAGGGTGAAAGGTGTGACGCGAACTTTTACCTATTGTAAGAAATTAATTGTCGAATTTTATTCGTTTTATTTTATCCCAGTTACCATGTTTCATATGCTTGTATCTTATTCTCAGCCACTGCACTGATAAAATAAGATGATGCTTGTTTATTCTTTATTACATGCTGTGAGTTTTTATGTACAGTACCGTTGTATTCTAAGAAATTAAACGTAAATTATTTACCCACAGTTGTTATATCATAGTTTTCATTATTATTGATTTATTTTTATTTTACTCGCATCTAGGCAGCTTCTTTGATATGCACGCCGCATGTTCTGTGTACGTGCTTTTCCTTAAAACTGCAGGGTAATCCCTGTAATTTTCCTGTCTTTTATAACGCTGTCTTGGTATTTGTCCCTGTTTGTTAGAAGTTAGAGCTTCTTCAACTTTATGACTTTCTTCCTGTAACGATGCATCCACCGATTGTTGGACTTCATTTAAAATTATAAATATTTCAAAACTTAGTCGGTATAGTGTCACTTGTTCCGTTTGAAGAGTAACGATCCCGCGTTTTACAATTGTTTCAGTTCTATCATAGCTGTGCTCTGAACTAGTTCGCAAATTTTGGTTGCTAGTTAGAGAATTACAGATGGGTCGTTTGAGATGTCCCCGACTGTATGGCCACTTGCTGACGGCAATAAAGTGGTGATGGACACAATTAAAGAACATTTAGAAATGCTGCAGCAGAAATTCAATAAGTATTTTGGAGAGAGTGTACAAGATTTCGATTGGATTCGTGATCCATTTGTTGTGAATTCAGAACATCTTCCGATTAATATACAAGAGGAACTCGCAGATTTAAAAGCAGACAGAACATTGAATTTAAAACTTTTCGAAGAGCCTTTGGATACGTTTTGGTTGGCAATAAGGAGTGGATACCAGGCTATCTCCGAGATGGCAGTTAATGTGTTATTGCAATTTTCAACTACATATTTGTGTGAACTGGGCTTCTCGACGTTAACTGAAATTAAGACATCAAAGTGGGAGCGGCTCAAATCCATCGATGAAGAAATGAGACTTGCGTTGTCAACGATTCCACCACGGATCAGGCGCAAGTATCACATTGAAGGTATGAGTAAATTACTATATTTACTTTAATAGTAATAGAAGTGTATTTTCTGCACTCTACAGTGAATTAAAGTTCATTAATTGTTAATAAACGCACGAGTCGATTTCTGTTTAATGATAATAAAATAACAATATAATAATATTATAGTAATAAGTTGATCACGTTACGTATTTATAAATGTATTAATTGTCTGATATCATGCGTTTCTGAGGGGAATCACATTTTGGTGTGCCGTGTTGAGTCATGGATACTTCACGGTGTGCCGCGAGTAGAAAAAGGTTGCGGAACACTGGTCTAGACCAATAAAACTCAATTATATAACACAACAGAGTGTGAGTTATTTACACAATTGTTGTGTTTGACAGGAATTATTACAGAAATTTATATAGTACAAACACACAACAGGATGCATTCCTTCAAGATTCATAATTCTTACTTAACTGCATTACACTGAATACTTCTTCGAAACAACTTTGTTCACCCGCCGTTATTTTTAGTCTTTATAGTTTCAAAGTATCGACTTATTTGGTTCCGCTAGATCTTGTTTAGGTTTTGAGAATTAGAACTATTGACACATGGCTGTTATTGCAATACGTAACAAAAACAACGATCAAATCAGAGTAAACAGATGTCTTTCAATTTTAGGTAAGCTTACACATGTTTTCCATATGTGATCTCCGCGGTCTTTTATACTTGCTTGGTCTTGATTCTAATTTACTGCAAAGTTAATCAACAGTACGGATATCAAACTGCAAACACTTAGCATTACTAATAATTAACGAAGTCGAAGTAATCAACCCACTCAAAAGAACAATGACAAAGGTAAAGAACACGTAGAGTGTAAGGGGCTGTCACGATGGTGTGTTAGTATAAAGCTATCCCTGTAACAGGCCGTGAAGGCCCACAGGGCTGTAAGACGTCGAGGCACCCACATTTTCTCTAGACAATCGGCTCACAGATGGCAGTAAGGTTGTCAGCCTTACGCGCCGCACGGGGGCCCTTTACCCTCCAGGAAGATTCCTGGTATTCATTTCTATTAGAGGCTGAGTCGACACCAGGACCACAGTGCGGCTGGAAGGATTACGTAAATTGAAAAAAAAAAATCCACCTCATCTGGACTCGAACACGCGACCTCAACCAACTACACTACGGCGTGCTTCAGCGTACTGGTATAACACTCGGAATTATTTGGTTTTTGGACTTTGTCCATCGTCCGGTATTCTAAAATACTAGAGAATGCAACATTTCGGAAATTGGATTGCTTCCGTCCTCAGATTTGGGGGGGGGGGCTTACTCTGCTGGGTCCCTTAGAAAGAGCAGGTGTCTCCCACCCCCTCATCTGAGGACGGAAACAGATCCAGTTTCCGGAATGTTGTGTTCTCCTGCTTTTTAGAACACCGAACGATAAAATAAAAAAAGTAATTCCTAAAGAACGCCTCTTACGTGACAAAATGTGGTACTAAATTGTTTCTCTTATGCTTCGCTAATTTTGCACTGCACCGAAAATACAAGTTCCCAATAAATCCTGAATAATTTAATTAGGTTTGTAATTCATTTCATCGAGAATCTGTACGGCAAACAATTTGGAGAAAAAAAAAGATCAAATCCTATTTTAGTTTTATGTACAATAAGATTCATAGATTCATACGAGCTTAAATGAAATTCCGCAGAAAATATTCATATGGGCCCCAAAGCTAAATGCAGTCGGTTTCGGTTGATGAGGATAAACGAAAGCGTCCTCTCTGTAATGCCTTCATTGGTGCAATTTACACACACACACACACCTAAGAAGTTCCGAATATTCACATGGGCTATGTGACAGAGGTGACGCCAGCGACAGCGGTGGTGGGTTGTGTACACTAACAGGAATAGAAACATTTATAACTGAAGTTTAAATATGGGCATGCGCATACATGCTCTCACATTCGCTTCTGATCGCCATCCACAACTGGACTATAAAATTCAGTCGAGGCCAACAATTCTAAATTTATTTCTAGCAGAACAGCTTGAAAACGCTAGATGTCAGCATTTACCAAGTACGATCTATTCCTGAGTAACTCGCACAGAAAGAGACGAATGACTTAAACTCAATTAATTCTGTGCCGACTATTGCAAGCAATGACTGCCACTATCATGTTGTATTATTTGTTACAACTGAATATGCCTATATCATCAACCACTACTGTCTGTCCTCCACTTTCTTCTGTCCTCTCATTAGAACTGTCTTATAACTGTGCCCACTATTTTCATACCCCTTTACATTTCGTCTGACGATTACAACTGGCCCTTGATCTCCGTAATTTGTCATCATGCCTTACGTCCATACTGCTCTATTATTCTAGAACAGCGGATAAATTTCATATTAATCTATAGGTTCCCTCTGTTCACCTGTACTACCTACAGAATTGATATTCAAAAACAATATCTGGAGAGCAGACAAACACATGCAAAACTTCAGAGAGGAAAACTAACATATGGCAATAAGTGCTTAAGCTAGTGAAGTTTTGGGTAACATGAAACTAAATGTATAAAATATATTTTAACTTGAAAGGATTCTGACGATGGTGTATACTGTACTTCTTTTGGCTTATTTTTGATCTGTCTCCGTCTTCAGGTGTATAGGGAGTAGGTTAAACCTTCCCTATATACCTGAAGGCGGAGACAGATCCAGTCTCCGAAACGTTGTGGTTTTTTTGTCTTTTTTATATGCCGGACGATGGGTGAAGTCCAAAATAAGCCAAAAGAAGTATATTTTAACTGTTCGCAAGAATGCAACTATTTTATGTTGCAACACCAACTAAATCTAGCTTCGATCGGTCGGTCCTCGACGAGTCTGAATGCGAAATGGAAAAACAATTTCTATGAACTAATCGCCTACTTTCAGTGAAATCTGATTATCTGATACAAGCAAAAAGAAGACAGTATATCCATGGAATTAGTTAGGCTGATTAAAGCGTGTTTAAATGAAATATAAAGACCGCAAAGGTAAACACCTGTCCGATAATTTTTCTATCCAGAATGGTCTAAAACAAGGATATGCTTTATCGCCACTGCTTTTCAACTTTGCTTTAGAATATGCCACTAGGAAGGTCCAGAAAAACCAGGTAAAAGGTAAAGTTGTCCCTCTGCTTAATTAGTTATGCACTCCGTCATGAAGGAGTATGGGGAAGTGGATGTACAGATCTGTATTTTCTTGACCTCGGTACTAGCTGGAGGCGAGTGGTCAGCTTCACGCCCCGGCCGTTTTACCCCCTGGGGAAAGCCCCCGGTACCCATTTGATACGAGGTTGGGTGGACCCCAAAAGTCGGTTTGGACGACGTGAAGAAAGTTCTTGACCCTACCAGGACTCGAACTCTGACCCCTCGGTCGTCTGGCTCCTAGCTAGTCGCTATACCGACTACACTAACCCGGCTCCTAGAAAAGCCAGGTGGGGCAGAAAGTAAATGGGACACATCAGCTGCTGGTCTACGCCGATAACGTAAATCTATTGGGAGCTTAAATAGATACCATAGTGCAAATTTCAGAAACTTAAAACTGATGCTAATAAGGCGGATTGGTCTAGAAGTAAATACAGATAAAACTAAGCATATGTTGATGTCTCGTCACCATAACGCAGGGCAAAATCATAACATAAAGATAGCTCACAGATTTAATTCGGGCAATGCTTGCTACCGTTCAGTCCAGAACCTTGTATCTTCTCGTTTGCTGTCTAAAGACGTTAAAGTTAGAATACACAAAACTATAATTTTGCCTGTGGTTCTGTACTGGTGTGAAACTTGGTCTCTGGCATTAACGTGGAACACAGACTGAGGGTGTTTGAGAACAGGGTGTTGAGGAGAATATTTGGACCGAAGAGAGATGAACTGATAGGAGGTTAGAGAAAACTGCATAATGAGGAGCTTCATAACTTTTACTCTTCTCCAAGTGTAATAAGAATGATCAAGTGAAGGAGGATGAGGTGGACAGGGGATGCAGCACGAATTGAAGGCGACAGCGTACATGGTTTTGATAGGAAAAACTGAAGGAACGAGAATACTAGGAAGATCTACACGTAGGCGGGAGGTTAATATTAAATTGATCTTAGAGAGATAGGATGGGGTGGCACGGATTGGATTGATCTGGTTCAAGATAGGGACGGGTGGAGGGCTCCTGTGAACACGGTAATGAACCTTCGGGTTCCATAAAATGCTGGGAAGTTCCTGAGTAGCTGCGCGACTGGCGGCTTCTCAAGAAGGGCTCAGCTCCATGGAGTTAGATTAGTTAACGTGAATGTGAAATGGAGTCAAAAAAACAATACGACAATCTGTAATGTTGGTATTACGGATGCGAGGGACTTATGCAGTATGCCTGTGAGATTGTCTCAAGTGGCATGATATACATACCAAGTCTCATGACAATTCGTTCAGGTATTCAAGTAATATTAAGCTTATTGCGTCAACAATTTGAGAGGCTACCGTGTTGTTATTAGTGACCGGCCGGATTTATGAAGTGCACCAACTCGATGGCTTCATATGGCGTGGTAATATACCAAGTTTCAAGAAGACTGGTATATATGTTGAAGGAATATTATGGTTTTGTCTCCGCAATTTTAAAAGTTGTAATGTTGGTATTACTGATGAAAGGATGAAACTTGCCGTTGAGATTGGCTTCGGTGCCATGATATGAATACCAAGTTTAATATATATTGGATCAGGAATTCAAAAGTTTGGAATGTGGACACAGACAATAGGGTGATCTCATAAGCCTACTTGTATTTTTTCAAAACTCATGGGTATCATCTATTCGCATAGCGGCCTCCGTAGTCTAGGGGTGACGTTCAAACACGGCGGAGGTCGTGGAATTTTTAAGGGCGGAAAAATTCGGGGAACAAGTCCTCCGGGAGGGACTTTAAGCCGTGGGTCCCGCGTCGTAGCTTTACGGCACGTGAAAGAACCTCATGTCCCAAGGGGACCACTGAGCCAAATGGGGGGAAGCATCGAGATACCGCTGAGCCAGTAGAGGCCGAACTCGCTGGCTGAGTCGGGACTGATGGCACGCACCAGTACCGGTAGGGAATAGAGACTGGTAGAGTATCATAGGGTGATGCACAATGGACCAACAGTTGGTCTAAGTGCATGGGGAAACCCACCCTCTCCAATACAATACAATACAATCTATTCGCATGAATACGCAGTATGCAAGAGCAAACTTCCACTAACAACCACACTAAGATCTCGACACTCCACTAAAATAACCAAAATACAACTCGCATCTTAGCTAAAATATAATATGAGTATTAAGCATCAAAACATGTGCTTTATCGCTAGGCTATTAAAAATATGTATTTTAGAGCAATCCTTAACTTAGTTCACTTTCTTTCTGAAGGTCAAATTATTTCTGAGCAAAAGAATTTATTGCTCGTAGTCTGGTATGGTGGCCTTCCACCTGTAAGCACAAGCATTATTCTGAAGTTGGAAACCATTTCCAAGACAGTCAGGTTGCAGCTTTCTAGCGTCACACATATTATAACCATGTCAATTTAATTAGGGTCTTATCGCTTCATACTAATGATTCCTTTAATAAACTCATTATAGCGAACCTCGGTTTATTTTATGACGCCTTATCAACTGCATATGTAATAAGACAGGAAGACTAAGTGGGAAGAACGGAAAACGTGACAACGTGCTGGTTGATTGGATCCATCATCACACACCAAAAAGGCGACGACCTGGAGGACTACAGCGACTCAAAAAAACAAGACATGCACCAAGAGAGCCTGGCCCGGTGCCACCTTTTCCACTACAAATCCCACATGGAATGCTCTGGGTTGAACCAAAGGCCCTATAGTGATAAATTCAGTCTCACTGCTTAAGCTACGTTACGGGTCGCAACACATTTGTAAATACAGAAACTTGGAGGGGGGTAGAGTAACCACACAGTGTTCACATGAGCCCTCCACCCGCCCCTATCTTGAACCAGATCAATCCAGTCCATATCACCCCATCCTATCTCTCTAAGATAAATTTAATATTAACCTCCCACCTACGTGTAGGTTTTCCTAGTGTTCTCTTTCCTTCAGTTTTCCCTATCAAAACCATGTAAGCTGTCGCCTTCCATTCGTGCTGCATCCCCTGCCCCACCTTATCCTCCTTGAATCTTTAGTACTCTGAAGACACCGGCTGCCCTTAGGAGTTTTCGTAATTCCCACATTACCTCCAGAAAAACGCTAGTTAAGTACTTTAAAAAATTCCACGACGGCCTCCTTCCGCCTCATCGTTATTCATAATCACCCGACCACTCGAAGCTATATGCCTATAACCTATGCAACTGATAGGGCGTCATTAAAGAAATAAAGAAACGCGAAAAAAATGTAGTTAAGGCTTTCGTCCATTTGCTCTCTGTTCTATATGTTCTTATTCCTGTTATTTCTTATTGATAAACCCTGATCTCAGATGTTCACATAGTTGCAGTCATATACTGACATAGGTTGTCCAGTGATTGACGTTAGCTCTTCATAACGGGCCCAATAGAGTAGGTTCCATCCACCACCTCACATGAGGACGGAAACAGATTCAATTTCCGAAGCGTTTTGTTCTTTAGAATACTGCAAGGTGGACAAAGTCTAAAAACTCAGTAATCCCGAATGTCATATACCATCGTCATAACTCTTCAGAATCTCCCGAGTGAGCAGGGAAATGAAACACTGAATTCCATAAAACGGCCAAAATGTATTGTGTAAGCAAGCAACTATTAGATTCTCATGGTCTCAGCTCACAGAGTGAATTTCGTAATTATGTTAAGGCAATGGATGCAACAAATGGAAAATTTAGTTCACAATGTGCAGAGTGTAACAACGCATATGCACAGTTGCAAAGAGACTACGCGCGAACCATGCCACCTGGCTTGCGGAGAACAGAAAACCACAATTTAATGGCTAATCATTCGGCTTGTGTTTATGTTCATTCCCTAGGCGTCGTGGGCGACGTACCGTAAAGTCACGTTTTTAGTGCTCTTTGCAAAACGAGAGACGGAATTTAGAGACCATAAGTGCTGTACAATCCACTTACTGGGTATGTCGTTCTGCGAAGCGGGAATTAGCACCAACTGCACGTAAGTGAGCCTGTATGTTCCGAATTTCCACTAACAAATAAAGTCATTTAGCTTTATTACAGCAAATTACTTGTATCTACTATAACATTTGCATTCTTAACTTGGTTCATCCAGGTCTGTCACACTAGCAGTATGTAGGATTTTTAGTTCATCCTTTACATGTTTCGGTCAAAACGACCATCTTCAGAAGGATATTATCAACACATGAAAACTACTATTACCCTGTCATAGATATAAATACTATATATTTTAACTAATACTAAGATCTATATTGATTTGTTGAAACACCTAAAAATTATTACAATAAGTCGGTTTATAAAGTAGTACAATATACACGTATGTTCTAATCTAGAACTAATTTGGTTCGTGTTATTACTACTACTTTATAGACAAACTTACTGAAATAATTTTTTGAGTCTTAACAAATCAACGTACATCTTCTTACTAGTTAAAAGGTATAATATTTATATTTAGGTTGAAAACCTTACCGCCATCTGTGAGCCGATTGTCTAGAAAATGTGGGAACGTCAACATCTCACAATCCTATGGGCCTCCACGACCTGTTACAGGGATACCTTTGTTATTATTATCTATGGCATGGCAATAGAAGAATCCGTATGTGTTGATAATATCCTTCTGAAGATGGTCATTTTCACTGAAACATGTAAGGTAAGGCAAGCTAAAGTTTTCCTGTGCCTAACTAATTAACCACTCCACCATGGAGGCGTATGGGGAGTCGATACATAGATCCACATTTTCTTCACCTCGGCACTAGCTAGAGGTGAGTGGTCAGCCCCCGGCACACATTGAATAGGAGGTTGGGTGGATCCCAGTGCCGGTCTGGACGACATGGAGGAGTGAAAATTCTTGAACCCACCCGGACTTGAACTCCGACCCCTCGGTCGTCCAGCCACTAGCCAGTCGCTATACCGACTGCGCTATCCCGACTCACATACTAGCTGATGAAAAGTACAAATTAAGAAGCTTTCTCCTCGTTACGTCATTTTTCATAGACTCATATTTTCCTAGGTTTCTAACACGATTCTCATTGTCTAGATAATATGTGGGAGCCTCGAAGTCTCACAACCATATGGGCTTTCACGGCCCGTTTCAGGGACCGTAAAGGACGAAAAATTAAAAACACGACTTTTATCAATTACACTGGACGGTGGTTAAAAATCTTATATACATTCGCATTCTTTAACGAGAGATTCGATTCTAACAATTATTAATATTAAAGTAAACGTCCTCTTCCTACGTCAGCTGTTGAATTCCTACTACCGGTGTCCATTCTTCACTTGGCCGAAGTGAGGTTCTTAATTATCGAGTTTTTTTTATTGCTAGTAGGGTGGGACTAAGTCCCTTGTACTGCGGCCACTTCTGGCCTATTGTACCAGCCCCAGATGATAGGTGCGAGTGATTGTGGAGCAATTGGTGGAATGAAGATTGGAAGGGGAAACCGAAGTACTCGGAGAAACCTGCCCCAGCGCCACTTTGTCCACCACAAATCCCACTTAACCAGACCCGGGATCGAACCCGGGCCGCCGCGGTGGGAAGCCAGCGACTAACCTCTTGAGCTATGGCGCGGCCCTCATTATCCAGTTAAACAGGATGGAAGATAGCAACAATATATCCTGTCTGGTCAGTCAGTATAACGACTAGGCTGGACGACGGAGGAGACAGGATTAGATTCCCGGAAGAGATTTTTCTCTTGTCCATAACGCCCAGACCGACTTTTGGGTCCACCCAATCTCATATCCGATGGGAAGTGGGAGCTGTTTCCCAGGTGGTAAAGCGGCAGGAGCGTGTACTGACCACTCACCTCAACCTAGTGTCAAGGTAAAGAATAGTGGTACTATATCTCCACTCCCCCAAACGCCTTCACTGAGTGGTACTTAATTAAACCAAGGATAGCTTCATTTTTTATTATTTTACCTGTATCACGCGTCCAGTGTTCTGCATATTAACAAATTGCGGTTTAACACGTCGAAATAGTGGGAGATTTGCTGCGTGAAACTGATGTAATTGGAGAATGAACATTAATATCTTCCGGAATGTAGTGCCGTGTAGTTTTGTAGATGTTTACCGACGTTACGGAGGAACGTGCCGCCTCAATCTTCAGGGCAGATTTAGGCAGTACGTACCTCCGAAATGTCATTGAACATCTAGCAGACTGCATAGCGTCCCACCCCAGAGGGCAGTAATCTTCACGGTAACCGTCGCAAGAACCTCAAATCTTAGCTGAAGAATGTTTGCTCGAAAATTTAATTGAAACACAAGTCATGTCTGTCAGTAACTCTAATATGTCATAAAAAAAAAGTACTCGTGGGAAAAAGCGAATAACCATGCGCACTAAACTTTATCGCGGACGCGTACGTATCTCACAAATCATAAATATAGTAATCAGGGGCAAAAACGGCAACTGTATCCTTACGCCTATTACTGAACATGCCTTAGGTTACTTAACACTTTTTTTTTCATCTACATAAGTCAAGCTTCTACAGCGTGTAATGGGTGGGTGACTACATATGAAAAATTCACAAGTACTAATAAGAGGTCAGAGCATATTTTTAGGTAACGTCCTAGCATTTTGATGTAGTGCCTGAGGAAAATTTCAGGATACCCGACCTCAGGGCCAAGACTCGAAGTAAAGAGCTCCAGAAAACAAAACAAAAAATCTCCCCAAATTATTGTATTATATAGAAAATTAAAACAAAGGAATATTAAGTGAAACACAGGAATCGAATTCATTTAAACCACGATTTTCATTATTATCACCACCATTTTATCAACATGATTATTTTAATTTCTCTTTCTCTTTGACTATTTTAAGAGGCTGTATAAATTATATATCTATATTATGTAGTCAACAGGATAAAAATCTGAAGTAAGTGTAATATGGCGTGGCCTATACTAAGGCACATCCTATCATCTGAACAAAATGACTGAATAAAATCTCAGTCATTCTGAGGAAAAACAAGGCTTTGTGCAGATGGAATTACTGGGTCGCAAATTCGGGCCTGAATAGAGCGAGATGTCTGTGCTAGCAATAGGATGGACTGTGCGGTCCTGTAAGTAGACTAGTATACTTAATAGCCTGGTTTTCCTTGACGACCCCACACTTTTCCTTGCATATTTTAAAAACAGTATGATCATATTAATCTGCGGAAGAACAGATACTGGGGTTATCCCAATATTCGCCTGGCGTATCTAAAGGAAACCTAGAAAAAACTGAACGATATCGCACACAAATTCGATCCCCGGACCTGACAACTGCGGTATAAAGGGTGCATGGTCCTGGAGCATTCTAACACTGGCAGTGCGGCTTCATATCTTGCCTGGACATAAATACACGTACATGTCCGCGTTCTTGACACGAGCTCATTGACCTATCAATAGAACCCCGATAGAAAGTTAATGAAAACAGAAACCGCTAGCAAAAAATCTGTTCAAAGATACTTAGGGGGCACATAGGCAGCATTCACTGCTCCACTGGCTCTGCTGTTTGTAAACCATAACAACAGTCATGTCGCTCACTCATGGAGCTGAGCCCTTCCTGAGAAGTCGCCAACTGTGCAGCTACACAAGAACTTCCCAGCATTTTATGGAACCTGAAGGTTCATTAACGTGTTCACAAGAGCCCTGCACCGGTCCCTAACCTGAGCCAGATCAATCCAATCCATGCCATCCCATCTCTCTAAGATCCATTTTAATATTGTCCACCCACCTAATAAGTCATGTGATTATCGTAACATTTAGACAGTCAAGCATGAAATCACGTTTATCTCGCCCTGCATCTGTCTCTGCAGTATAGAGTAACTTTCATACTTAGGACCGCGCCATAGCTCAAGCGGTTAGTCGCTGGCTTCCCACCGCGGCGGGCCGGGCTCGATCCCGGGTCTGGTCAAGTGGGATTTGTGGTGGACAAAGTGGCGCTGGGGCAGGTTTTCTCCTAGTACTTCGGTTTCCCCTGCCAATCTTCATTCCACCAACTGCTCCACAATCACCCTCACCTATCATCTGGGGCTGGTACAATAGGCCAGAAGTGGCCGCAGTAAAAGGGACTTAGTCCCACCCCACTAGCAATAAAAACAAATAACTTTCATACGACAGATTACGTTGATTTACATACTTAATTGAACTCTGTAACTATCAAACGGTGATATCATAAGAAAATACGTATAAATTATTTCATTATGCCTCGCCTTCTCTGGGTAATTTAGTGATGATACCGTGGAGTGAAAATTTGGTTCAAGTTTCTAAGATCTCTCAATTTAATTTGTAGCTGCCGCGAGGCACATGGAAAGAATGACAACGCTTCGATAATCGTTTCCGAATAAGACACAGTAAGGTCAGAGCAAAATAATAATAATAATAATAAACATATGAGGGCCATATATTTCCGGAATGAGAGTGAAACGATGAGACATGCGGATATGAAACAAATGCAGTAGGACTGGCAAAGAAGAAGAATAGGAAAAGAAAAAAGTGAAAGAGATGCAGTTGTTCAGAAGGACGTTATTTGCATCTGCTTCTGCACAGCCATGGGCTAGCTACTAGCCTCAATTTGGCAAAACATGTTCGTTACGTTGCCAGACTCGTCAGACTCCTTGCCGACTGTGCGGATCATATTTCAATTTCCGTTTACCTCCCGTCAATCACTGAGAGCTTGGTGAAGTGTTGTTTGTTTATGTAACATCGCCCGTGGCGTCCTTGTTCCCAGTTTAATTTCTCACACTTCAGATACAAAGGGGAGGGAGGTTTACACAACAATCGGCAATACCGTCCGAAACCCCAGTCCAACAATGTAACGTATAAGCAGAAATACAAAGTCACGGATAACAGGTAATGGAGGAAACACCACTTACGCATCATCTCCAGATAGAACACACGGATACAAAACAGATTTGCAAATTATAAGCATGTTTCTGTGAATATAGCTTTCTACACAACGGATTCGAGACTTCAACACTAGCAGGTTGGTGCAGAGTTAATTTCTATTCGGGAAGCGCCCGGTTCGAACCTCGGCTGTGTCACTGGCTACTCCTAATGTGATTCGTGGTTTTCCTAGATCCAGGACGAATGGCAGAGAAGTTTAAAAAGGCACAGAAAGCTTCCTTTGAAATCCGTATCCGCTATTCACGATCACTCTCTGGTCTTGACGCCGTATATATCCACTATTCACGATCACTCTCTGGTCTTGACGCCGTATATATCCACCATTCACGATCACTCTCTGGTCTTGACGCCGTATACAACAAATCCGGACGCCCTACATTAAATTAATACGATCGTGTTCTCCCGGCGGTTGACTATAAAGAATGCGGTCTTGGGAGTTTTAACGTCGTGGAGCTCGGAGAAAGGCTGACGTTTCGGAGGAACACATCACCTACATCTTCAGTGCTGACGAAGTTTAACGAGAGGCGTTACGTGTTAGCTTAAATGCTCGGAAAGCCCATCCTAGCTCTAATATCCGAATCGGCTCAATAGAGATTTTTCTGTCTCATCAAATGAAAACTGATCATCAAATCCTGTATCATCAATACACAAGAAATATCAACTAAAACAAAAGACAAACACTTGGGGCCTTGGAACAAACGCATGGGGCGTTTTATTGTACAAACTGAAATAATCAAATATATGTCGGTTGTATGGTCCAGGAATTTGTAACAGAGCTCATGAATTAATTCATTAAAGTGAGCATGCTGACAGGAGGGGGGGCGGTAGCAAGGTGTTGCAGAGTAGGGGAAGTGCAATTTATATGCGACACCCGAAATCTGTCCACCCATTTTTACTTACTTCAGCGCTACTTGACGACAATCAGATCTAATCCTCTTGCCGGTCACCACGCACTGTCTTCTTCCTCCGCGGATCCAACATCAACTACGTACAAACTACTTACTCAACAATCAATCCGACTCCAGACTTAATTTTGTCGGTACACAACAAAAGAATAAAAGGGGGAACAGAAAGAGGGTGTGAGAGAGTACGTCTACAGCCCCCTCCTTATATGCGCAAAGAATCTGGCAGGGACGCGTACAGGGCGTGGCGTCGTGATCAGACGGCCACCCCTGGTTCGGCAGCGTCCCCTCCACCCGTTAACACGTGAATGAAGGACACACGTGGTCAGATTGTGAGCGAGTGTAACAAGTTTCTTGGTATTTATGTACCCGTCTTCCGTTCCAAATATCAATTTACGCAACTTCATGAAATTAGGCGAAGTGCATACGATCCAATATTTACATATTATGCGTTATGCACTCTGTGTAATTTATCTGGGTGACGGTATGAAACATGCGCAAAGTCGACTGTGCCCATAAAATTAAACTTTTCTTGGCAATCAAGGCGGAGTTCTAAGGTTCTACACTGAAGCAGACGCTTCTCTTCTCTTTTCACATTTAATTTCATGTAATCTCACCAAGTTGTTTTACTGAACTTTGTGGCAAAGTTATGAATTCAAGATGGACCAAACTAGAATGCAAAACGGAGTCCTAACCGCTTCGTCACCACATAAATTTTGAGATCATTTCCTTCCAAATCCTCTCACTAATCAACGATACTTACTCATGGAGCTGAGCCATTCTGGAGGAGCCGCCAATTATGCAGCTACTCAGAATTTCCCAGCATTTTATGGAACACAACGGTTCATTACCGTGTTCACAAGAGCCCTCCACTGGTCCCTATCCTGAACCAGATCAATCCAATCCATACCATCCCTTCCTATCTCTCTAAGATCCATTTTAATATTGTCCGCCCACCTACGCCTTGGTCTTCCCAGTGGTCTCTTTCATTCTGCCTTTCCCACTAATATCCTATATGCATTTCTCGTCTCCCCAATTCATGCTACATGTCCTGCCCATCTCATCCTCCCTGATATCATCATTCTAATTATGCTTGGAGAAGAGTACAAGTTATGAAGCTCCTCATTATGCAGTTTTCTCCAACCTCCTGTCACTTCATCTCTCTTTGATCCCAATATTCTCTTCAACACCTTGTTCTCAAACACCTTCAGTCTATGTTCCTCCCTTAATGTCAGAGACCAAGTTTCACACCCATACAGAACCATAGGCAAAATTATAGTTTTGGGACAGGAGACGAGAAGACAAAAGGTTCTGGACTGAATGGTAGCAATCATTACCCGAGTTCAATCTCCTCTTAATTTCCAATCAACAATAAGAATCGCATTTATGATTCAGCAATGTCTAACCAATCCAGGCGAAAAAAGCGGCCTCAGAAAAACCAAGAGAATTAACGTGTCCTTTTAACATTACTCACAAAGGAATGTGCCGTATAAAAAATGTCAGACTACTTAGAATACTTCACTGAACATTCTGTTGGTTACTTCCTTCTTATGCTTAACGTAAAAAGTAGAACGTATTACAGAGGCACACTGCACACCCTCGTCTTACCCATCAATCCACCCGTCCCCAAGTTATTCTCCCTCATCACTTTTTTTTTCCCCTTGGCACTACAGCCCCAGTGGGCCTAGGCCTACCTCCATGAACTCCGTTCACTTGGGTTTTTCTCGATCTTACACATACGGTAGGACTCCTTGGGCGAGTGATCAGCTCGTCGCAAAGCCTCTACCTGTAGACAAACACAGAAAAACGCACACAAACATCCATGCCCTGAGTGGGATTCGAACCCAAGATCCCGGCTTCCGAGCGAGCGAAGACAGTACATGCCTTAGACCGCTCGGCTACCGTGACCGGCTCCCACATCACTTAATGAACGTAAATCAGATTGGCTTTATGACACGCTTAACAATATCTTCATTGGCTTAATTCGGTTCAAATGTATCAATCGGAACTCCCGTTTTACGCGCAGACATTAACGACCTCTTTAATATTTCGTTATGTACGTATAAACTGTGGGCACGCGGTAGCGTAGTTGGTTGATGCGCTATACTACAAGGCGGAAGGTCGTGGTATCGAATCCCGATGAGGTGGATTTCTTTCAATTGACCTAATCCTTTCAGCCGAATTATGGTCCTGGGGTCGATTCAGCCTATAACAGAAATGAGTACCAGGAATATTCCTGGGGCTAAAGGGAGGCCGGCACGTAAGGATGACAAACTCACCGCCATCTGTGAGCCGATTGTCTCGATGTGGGAGCCTCAACCTCTCACAACCCTATGGGCCTCCATGGCCTGTTACAGGGATACCTTTACTTTTACGTATAAACTACACACATACTAATGAGACAAACAACCTGTAACCTTGCTTTAAACATGAAGCATTTCTGAGAAGCTTCATAAACTCCATTTAAGAATATAAAACATCAAAGGCCACCGGAAGCATCTACATGTCGACTCTTGTTCATTTTTGTACATGCTCTAAAAATAAAATTACTTTCCCCGTTTAATTATGGAATACTTGTCTAATTTCACTTGTAACCAATTAAGTTACAAGATATGAAATATCGCTCAGTTCATATCCCTAATTACCGGTCTCCTTTGTCCTTGAACATTAGGATCTGTCCAGTGATTACAGGGGTCATAACGACATAAAGTAATGATATCATTCTGGCACTGCTAGTCTGGCCGAGATTGAAGTAGTACAGTGCTTCTGAAACGTCGGTCATTTACTGATGCACATTACATCACATGAAAGTGTCGAATCTCAGAGGCCGTAATTTTTCTCTTGACAGTAATTATGTAGGACATTGTTCCACTGTTCGAATAACAATGAAGTAAGACGTTTCGGAAGTAGGATCCTCGTCTTCAAGTAAAACGAAACGACTACTTCCTTCTCTCTAGAATCTTTCCCCTTACTAGTGACTCGACGATTCGTTACTGAATCAACACAAAACTCAAATCAGCCTAAAGATCCGTTCGGCCCTTGTCTAGATCTGGGGGTGGCTCCCAGAGACTGCTGACAGCGCCACCGATGTTTTGAGAAGGTGCGACTTCCAGTTTGTAATTGATGTATTGTTCTCATAACAGAAAAGAAAGCATAAACGGTGACAGCTAAGCAGAAAAAAAATCCACGATCGACGTAAAGTCAAAATAAACATATAAAAGCTGAAAAGAGAATGATAAGCACTAACATTTTCCAGTCAAAATTGTCTGACTGGTTATAGAGCGAACAAAAAAAAAATACATCTTTCATTCCAGATTTTGGGTTTTCGCGACGATTTATATACATTTTTTGAGTTCCTAAATCTGCATCTTGACGCCCTGTAGCAACGGAAAATGTTTGCAACATATCTTAACAACATGCTACCCCCATATTCGAAACGGGAAATCAGCAAATTCAATATTTTTAAGATTTGTCAAAAATTGTGTTTACGCTACCCATGAAGTTCTACCGACCGAGCGTGGAAATACTTAACTTCTTACAAACTGACGAGCATCCGTGTGTGGAAAATACCAAAGAGCTTAGTAGCGTACTTTCATTGCACTTACCGTGAAAGTATAGAAGCCATCTGGTACCGGTTGGCCACCAAATTTCACACTCAGGGTATAGTCACCTGCATCCTTCACCGTGTAGTAGATGCTGAACGTTCCGTCTCCATTGTCTTCAATATCGATGTCCAAGTCACTGAAATAAAAAAATCTTTACTAGTCACACTGGACGGAACTGTTTAACCTATGATATTGAAAAAAGTAATTTCACATTACTAGAATATTTTACTGTTGGTACTATCTACGGTTAGGACCGACTCTGTGGTCTAATGGTCAGAGTTCCTACCTACAGATCCAGATGTCCCGGGTTCGATTACCGGCACTACCAAATTTTCTGAGTAGTGAGTGTGGAACGGGGTCCATTCAGCCTCGTGAGGATAATTGAGGAGCTACTTCAAGGAAGTAGCGGCTTCGGTCTAGAAAACCGAGATTAACGGCCGTGGGGATCCGTTGCTCTGACCACGTGACACCCTCTATCCGCAAAAGTTGGCACTAACTTCGCCTACACGCGGGGCTCGTTCGGTTGATATAGTTCGCTTGCGGACTACAGGCCACGGAGTTCTTTTTTGTTATGACCACCATAATCAGAAAATCCATGTATGCTGAAGTGTTCTATCTTCTGCAATATAACGCCGTGTAGTCCGTTGGAAGTCATCCGACGTTCAGGAGTCTAAGTCGCCTTCATCTTCAAAGTCGAAGGATAAGACAATCAGGAAACCAGCGTTGCTACCCGCCTCATACTAATTTCTTAATTGGTTTATTTTTCTACCATGAAGATGGAGGTCACACGTTCCTCCGAAATGTCAGCGGACCTTCCAACTGACTGCTTGGGCGTTATATCCCAGAAGACAAAGCTCTTCATAACCACCGCTGTGAGAACCTCAAGTCATATACAGGTGTATGTTAATTACGTGTCGTGAAACTGAGTTAGAAAAGACTTTATTTCAGATCGAAGACTAAATTACAGTTCTACGTCCATGAAGCTACATATTTCGAAATAAACTACCAGATATAGCTCTAATTCATATATCCCATTTACTTCATACTTTTTAACGCCTGATTCAAATTCTTGTGGTTTCACATATTCTTGAAGAAAAATTGAACTGTCTTAAAATGGGCCACGAACACTTTTTCGGATATCCTATTCATGACTACCTTACCTTCCTTCATTCGGATAGAGCAAGTAAATTAAATGGTAATGAATCCAACCTGTACTGGGAAGTTACTCGCTTCAAATCTTGCTACAGACACTGGAAGTCCTGAGATTTTCCTCACTACTTCCCCAGGCCTTTACCCAGACAGGTCTACACTGAAGCAGATGACAACAACTCCCACTCCGTCTTCCAATTCATCTCATCAGAAGCTTTGAGTCCGTAGCCGACATGTTTCTCGATTTTTTTCCTTGGCACTACAGCCCCAGTGGGCCTAGGCCTACCTCCATGAACTTCTCCGTTCACTTCGGTTTTTCTAATCTTACACATTCGGTAGGACTCCTTTGGCGGGTGATCAGCTCGTCGCAAGGCCTCTACCTGTACACAAACACAGAAAAACGCACACACACAAACTATACATCCATGCCCTGAATGGGATTCGAACCCACGATCCCGGTTTCCAAGCGAGCGAAGACAGTACATGTCTTAGACCTCTCGGCTACCGTGACCGGCAGTTTCTCGATTTCCTTAACTTTATCAACCACAGTATTCGTATTACGTCTATAATATAGCATCAAATGGATGGATGCGTGTGAACTACGGACTGAGAATTGGAGTAGTTGTGGCCTATTTCGACGTACTATCCTATCATTTGCCTAGGAGGACTGAGGAACGACACGAAAAACTTAGTCAGCGTATAACGTAAACAACTGGGACATCCCAAAAACTAAAGAGGACTTGTAACTATTCAACTGTAAGCGGCCTCCCTAGTCTAGAGGTAACGTTCCCACCTCATGACTCGTGGTACGCGGGTTCAAACCCGGCGGAGGTCGTGGAATTTTTAAGGGCGGAAAAATTCAGGGAACAAGTCCTCCGGGAGGGACTTTAAGCCGTGGGTCCCGTGTCGTAGCTTTACGGCACGTAAAAGAACCTCATATCTCCAAAGGAGGTCACTAAGCCAAATTCAAGGACATTTCCCGCCCAACAGTAGTCTCTAACACCTCTGATAGATGGGGGAAGCATTATAGATACCGCTAAGCCGGTAGAGGCCGAACTCGCTGGCTCGGTCGGGACTGATGGTACGCACCAATATCGGTAGGGTATAGAGACTGGTAGAATATCATAGAGGGAAGTACAATGGACCAATACTGGTCTAAGTGCATGGGGAAACCCACCCTCTCCAATAACTACCTATTCAACTGTGACGGTAGGTCCTAAGGCCAATACAGCGTCTAGGAATAAATAAGTTTCATTCGAACCAACGGAATCTCTGAAGGTAACAGAAACTAGAGTCAGGGGAGCTGGACACAATATTACGTCAACTACACAAAAAAAAAAAAAAAACAATTCTGTTAAGAGTGTGATTCGGCTCATCCTGGTCCGTCACACTTCGAATATTACAAAAGGTCAATCAACAACACAGCGCGGCTCCAACAACAGGACGACACTAAACAGTCCTACTCATCAAACGAAGGAACCACGAGGTGGTAAACACTCAACTTCCGTTAAAGAGACAATACAAAGGACACAAAGCAAATTGGTTCTAATAATTAAAAAAAAAACTTTTTAAACCACACTTGCAAACTAATTTTAATAATTTATAAGTACTTTAATGTATTCATGAACGTCGCTGTAGTTGTTAAAATATCATATTTTATATTCATGGCATTGTGATGATATTGTATGTGTTGGTATTTACCAAACACATTGTAATAGTAGTTTCTGCCTGTGTTGATATATCCTTCTGAAGACGGTCTCTAAGGCCGAAACATGTCAAGGACGAAAGATTAAAAAGGAAAGAAAAAAACATTTTATCAGTCACGCTGGAAGGAGTTGATTAAACTTCCGGTAAGAGAATTTGAAAATTTAGCACCGCTAATACAAAAGCCTACGAATGAACACGATCCTGTGCCACTTCAATCCCATAGCCATAACCTATTTCTCTAGGATTCATCTCAACGTTAAACTACATGTCTTCCAAGTATGTAACAGCCTTCCCAATAGTTTCCCTGTGAAAATACGAGTAGTGCGTTCATTTGGTGCATCTCATTCGTGCTACGTAGCCAATCCATCCTAACCTCCTTTGAGTTCACTATAACAATACGAAGTGACTTGTCTCAGAACAGTCTATTGACAGACCTACCTAATGGTGGGTTTGCCCTGTGTGGAATAGCTTTTTGTAGTCTACACTCGAAACTGCATTGGACCATGTTCGGCCGACACGAAGTTCAGAACTCGTGACTATGTGACGCACAGCAGAATGATAGCTTCCCTCTGCTGAATCGAGTGTGGATACTATGGTCACATGAGCACGGTAGAAATAGTTTTCTGAGTAGTCATATACAGCAAGCTGGCATACAAACCAAGCAGTCAACCTGCTGGCGGCTTGCAACAAATGCTACTGCTCGGCAGGTAAATCCACTTATTACCTCGCTGTCTCACCAGACAGTTCTGGAACACTCCGGACTCATCTACCTATGGTCCTCTTCCTTCTTATGTTCCTCGCGACTTTCTCATCTTTATACATATAAAAATAGTTCTTTATAAATGTAAAAAATCCATTATTTCATATAAGATGCCTGAGATGCCACGACATGAAGACGCACTCTTAAGTTTGGCACAATACATCCTGACACACTAAACGCTGGCGACTGCTACGGATATCCACCATGACACTTCTGATTATATATACAGGGTAATTCATAAGTCCCGCCAGAACTTCCGAACTCGGTAGTGCAGCACCCAAGACAAACGCAGCAGAAAGGAGCATATCAGTAGGTACAGTATCTCTCCAAGTTAAGCGGCCTCCGTAGTCTAGGGGTAACGTTCCCACCTCATGACTCAAGGTACGCGGGTTCAAACCCGGCGGAGGTCGTGGGCGGAAAAATTCAGGGAACAAGTCCTCCGGGAGGGACTTTAAGCCGTGGGGTCCCGTGTCGTAGATTTACGGCACGTAAAAGATCCTCATGTCTCTATGAGACCTCTGAGCAAAATGAGGTAGAAAGTTTCCCGCCCAAGTAGTTTCCAATGCCGCCGGTAGATGGGGGAAGTATCGGGTACCTCTGCCAGTAGAGAGGCCGAACTCGCTGGCTGAACGGGGCTGATAGCAAGCACCAGTATCGGAAGGGTATGGCGACTGGTAGAATATCAAAGGGGGACGTACAATAGATCAACAGCTGGTAGCGGTGCATGGGGAAACCAACCCCCTCTAATAATGAATGAATCTCTCCAAGTTTGTTTAGGTAACAGGCGCCATGGCGTACTTGCAGGTTTCACGGCTAGGGGCAGTCGTGAGAAACATGGCGAGGACAGGGCATAAGAAAGCGTTCTGTTATTCGGATTTTGCCAAAACTGAGTCAATTGTGACAGTGTAACGGAGGTTTCGGACCAAGTATCATACAGAGCCACCTACGGGCAAAACAATTGGCGAGTGGTACAAGAAATTCCAGCAGAGTGGCTGCCTGTGCGCTGCGAAACGAAAAGGCTGGCCAGGACGATCGGCAGAGGCAATTTTTCTTTGCGGAGCCAGCTGTTACTGGTATCAACTACCTGGACATGCTGCAACTGTGGCTAATGCCACAATTACAGGAAGACAGTGAGGACTTCATTTTTTAACAAGGAGGAGCCCTGCCATACTTCCCTTTTAACTTCCTCCTAGCAGTGAAACCTGCAAGTACGCCATGGCGCCTAGTACCCAAACAAACTTGGAGAGATTCTCTACCCATTGATATGCTCCTTTCTGCTCTCTCTCTCTCGGTTGTTGCGCTGCCGAGTTCGGAAATTCCGGAGGGACATACGAATTCTATAGACATACTTCGAACTATATATTCATGAACAGGAAAATGGGCGCATTCAGTACCTCGTGATGTTTACGTGAACATCAGTTTGAGAGCTGACAGTCTACTCCTTCCATGAGAGGGGTCAATCAGAAATAGTTCGACTCGTGGTCAATTTAGCAATTCCGTATCAACTTCAAGGATTATGTAAGGTGACGAGAACACACTAGAGAGGTCACAGTTCTGATCTACTTCATTCTACGTACATGTTCTTGAAGAACCGAAGAAGAAATATGATATACTTACGACAATCGGTGATCTGAACATATTCAGACAAGCTACAATCCGTTACCGCTAAGTATACCTGCCCATATGGTAGGCCAAGAATCTCTTCATTCTCTTTAAATTAAACTGAAGCTACATACGAAATATAAACTTCTAAAAATGCTTCAAAACTTCATATCACAAAGCATTGTATTATATCATCAAAAACTCGGTAATGAAGCGGTCATTCTTCCAAAAGCAGTCTGTTAGGGATCTACATGAGATACACATTTTTTTTGTGACTGTCATGCATTGTTCTTGCAAGCTCCCAATGGGCACTGTTTATGCAACATGCGTGACATAAGTGTTGAAGAAGTTGCCTCGTCATAGTGACGAACCTTCTAGCGGGTAATCATCATTTGTCTATATAATGTATTTCAAGCTACAATAAAATTATTACACTGAATATCACTGTTATGAATAATACTTCGGCTTCGAATTCTAGAGGTCCCAAGTTCGAATCACAACGAGGAGACTAGCTATCCCGACACTGAACGTGTCTTTCTTGAGCCCCTCTAGACAAATACTGGAATATTATCTTACAAACACGTAGGTAAGTCAATACGTAAGTTACAAACGGATATAGAACTTAAACAAATAAGACTACTGATTTGAAAAACGCTTTCATTTCTCAACAGAATCTCCCTGTACATTCAGGCACTTGTCCCATCGTTTCATAAGCCCCTGAAAACCAGCAGCATAAAATTCTTTGGGCTGCTGTCGGAACCAGGCGGTGACTTCCATTTCTACAGCTTTCTACAGCTTCACTTTCCTGGAGAATGGTGTCGCCTTAAACTTTTTTTTTTTTTTTGGCAGGCGACGCAGGATGTTTCCACTGATTTGAGGCACGCTATTTCTCGGGCTGGCAATGGTGAACCCAAGACTCATCACCTGTGACAATTCGGGCTAGCATATCGTGTCCTTCATCGTGGTAGCGATTGAGATGCTGCAATGTCAGATCCATTCTTTGCATTTTGTGTTGTGGGGTCACCATGCGCGGCACCCATCGCGAACAGACTTTGTGAAAACCTAACATGTCATGCGTTATGAGTAGGGGCCGGATTTTAATGCAAATGCATATTTCTTTCTTGCAACCAGAAAGTATGCTCGTTTGGATATATGTATGAATCACTTCATTTCTTAAATTTTGGACATGGTTTGATGGTGCATATAAATGCATATTTTGCCTGTTTTATGAATAAGCATCAAATTTTCGAAGATCTCTATTTATACTGCATATTTCCTTTTTAAAATGTTTATCAGAAATATTTTTTAATTTTATGTTCAAGTTTTCAATCATGGTCGTGTGCATTCAATTTTTCTTTTCCGTATTAGAATATGTTGCATATTTGACTCAACATTTCGTCATGATTCATGTGCCTGATGCAATAACCAGGACGGGACTTCCCCGATCCCTCTACTCGTAACTTGCCTCATCCGCGTGCCGTCAACGTGGCCGCGAAGAGATTAGTCGGAAGAGTTCAGATGTAGCCACTATCAAAGTAATACTATTCAACCGACAAGGGACTTCACTTATTTATTTCCGAAGTCTCCATGAGGTTCGTTACGCTTCTTCATTTGAAGCTGGGGCCATTCACATTAGTGGTGACTAGTCTGTAGTTAAATTTGTTTAGCTTTCTGTAGTCAAGCCGAAAGTGAAAGTAAGTCAGAAAGCTAAATTACAGCTGTATCAGCGGAGTTCGAAGGAGAGATGATAAGTACGGATAACGAAATTCTCTATTGCCGAGCGTGTGAGAAAACAGCTGGTTGTGAAAAACGCTTTCAAGTGTTTCAGCATTTGAACACTAATATACACAAAGAGAATATTAAAATGAAATTCACGAAAAGTGCTCTGTTAAAAAATTGCTTAGTGAATTTTCTAATAATAGTTTTTCAGTTTTCCTTTGATTTATGCGAAGCCGTTTTAGCGCCAGATATTCCGCTGTGGAAACTAACCAGTCCTACTCTGAGAAACTTCATAGAGAACTATACACAGTGCAAAGTGCCGGATGAATCTACTGTGCGCAAAAATTACGTGAAGCAGTGTTACGATCTTACAATTGAAAGCATTAGAGATAAGATTCAAGATAATTTTGTGTGGGTATCAATCGACGAAACACAAAATTGTGAGGGACGGTTTATTGCAAATTGTATAGTTGGATCTCTTAATAAGAATGAACAATCTACCCCATATCTTCTTGCGGTAGAACAATTTGAAACCACAAATAGCTCCGTAGTTTCCGAATTTTTTTATCAATTCCATGAATTTACTATGGACGAATGGCATTCAGTATGAGCGCGTATTGCTCTTTGTGACTGACGCCGCAAGTTATATGATGAAAGCGGGTACTGCTCTTAAAGTTATATTTCCAAATATGACACATTTGACTTGCCTTGCCCATGGGTTGCACCGTGTTACAGAAACAATTCGTGCAAATTTTCCGCTTGTTGACAAGTTGGTGACTTCTGTGAAGAAGGTATTTGTTAAAGCGCCATACAGAAAAGAAGCCTTTAAAGCAGTAGCACCCAGCGTTCCACTTCCGCCAGAACCAACTTCACCGCGCTGGGGCACGTGGCTGTTTGCAGCGAGTTGTTATAACGAACATTTAGAAACACTTAGGAATGTCGTGAATACACTTGATCCCAAAAGTGCAGCATCAATTCAAATTGCCCAAGATGTACTAAAAAACGCAGAACTAGAAACTAATCTTTCCTATATATCTGCTCACTTCTCTCATCTTCCATCCGCCATTTCCTCACTGGAGGCAAGCAATAGCAATACTACTTTATATCAGTCGTTAAGTGTGTTCAAAACCACTGCTTCCAAATTAAATTCGGTTCCTGGAAAAGTTGAAGTAGTAAAGGAAATAGTACACAGCATTCTTTAAAAAATCCAGGATATGAACAAATGTGTAAAATTGAAGAAATTTTAGCCGGTAAACGTACTTAACTGCCAGGTAAAGAAATCACTAACAGTGGAGCAAATAGCGGCTTTTGTACATGCGCCCCTAAGTTCCTGTGAGGTGGAAAGAAGTTTTTCCCGCTATAAGGGCATCTTACGAGACAATAGGAGGCGACTAACTACGGAAAACCTAAAACATTTAGTAACTGTGAACTGCTAAATGTGAGTACCATTGTTTTTTAAATTTGTAATGAAATATGTTGGCTTTGTTGCATGATTTTTATTTAAGTATAGCTTTTTACTGGAAGTGAATCATTCAGCGATTACATAAAATGAACTTAAATATTGATTTGTTGGTCTTAAAATATAAAATCAATTTTAATATTTGGTATAAAATTTTATGTGCATATTTTAGTGCATATTTCTGAAGTGTTTCATGCATAAATGCATACATATTTAAGGGATTATTAGGGCATAAAAATCCGGTCCCTAGTTATGAGGTAGGCCATGCCCTGTGAACACGCCTGGTTCCGACAGCAGCCCAAAGAATTTTATGCTGCTGGTTATCAGGGGCTTGTGAAACGATGTGACAAGTGCCTCAATGTACAGGGAGATTATGTTGAGAAATAAAAACATTTTTCAAATCAGTATTCTTATTTGTTTAAGTTCTATATCCATTTGTAACTTACTTATTTACTTACCTTGGTATATTCACAAACATATTAAATGTATTTTAGCTGGTTATTCGGCTCGCAGTAACGTCTATATAATTACAGCATTCTTAAATGATAAGGAATTAGATTAAATTTATGCGTAGAGTGGGATATGTGTACATTGTGGGAAACTTGAATTGTGAACTATGTTCTCAGCCGACGGCGATGGCGCGTGGATAAACATACGATATTACTTGTCATCAAACTTGGGTGAAAATTAATGGGAAGAACATTTTGCATGGGCACAGTTCAGATATTTGGGAAGGACGATAACAGATCGAAACCTGATTCAGGATGAAATGAAGAGGAGACTGAACTCGGGTAATGCTTGCTACCATTCAGTCCAGAAACTTTTGTCTTCTCGTCTGCTGTCTAAAAATATAAAAATTATAACATACAAAACTATAATTTTGCCTGTGGTTCTGTATGGGTGTGAATCTTGGTCTCTGACATTAAAGGTGGAACATAGACTGAGGGTGTTTGAGAATATTTGAGCCGAAGAGAGAAGAAGTGACAGGAGGTTGGAGAAAACTGCGTAATGAGGAGCTTCATAACTTGTACTCTTCTCCAAGTATAATTAGAATGATGAAGTCAAGGAGGATGAGGTGGGCAGGGCATGTAGCACGAATGGGGGAGACGAGGAATGCGTATAGGATATTGGTGGGAAAGCCAGAAGGAAAGAGACCACTGGAAAGACCAAGGCGTAGGTGGGTGGACAATATTAAAATGGGTCTTAGAGAGAAAGGATGAGATGGTATGGATTGGATTGATCTGACTCAGGATAGGGACCAGTGGAGGGCTCTTGCGAACACGGTAATGGACCTTCCGGTTTCATAAAATGCTGGGAATAATGTTATGGCCGATCACAGTGGTCGCGCGGTCTAAGGCATGAACCGCCTTCGCCCGCTCGAACACTGGTATCGTGGGTTCTAATCCCACTCAAGGCATAAATATTTATTCTGTTTGTGTTAGGCAGCGGTCTTGCGACCGGCTGACCGTCCGTCCGAGGAGTCCTACTGACTGTCTTAGATTAAAGAGAAACGAAGCTTTTCACGGACACCCAATGCTTCAAGTGGTAACAGAAGAAGAAGAAGAAGAAGATTATGAGATGGTTACGAAAACGAAAGTGATTCTTAAAATCCTCCTTAATGTCGGCTTGTAGGAATGTGGAGATTCAAGTACACGCATTTCAGCTTCTCAATCCTCAAACGAATTTAGGTCTTCGTTCGCTCCGTCTGTCTTAGCTTTTGGAGGTGGACAGCCGTTAGCACAAGTACTTAACACTATAAGCGACAATGTAAGTTCCATATGATAGCACCTATTTTGGCTCTTCGGTTGTGGGTATATTTGTCATTAAAACTGTGAGATGCGTCGCATTCCAATAAAACGAGAGTAAAAATACATTCCTCAACGTTATTTTCTGCTTTGTAAATGTATTTGTCATTCTGTCAAGGAACTATTCCACAATTTAACTCTTCTTTCCATTCAACACATATTCCCCACGCTCTCGTGTCGGATTGCAGAGATGCTACGAAAGCCCACTTTAGAACAGTGTAAGCTTAACTTCAATGTATTTGTAAACGTGTCAGCAGGGAACAAAGCAATGCACATAGGTAACGTTCCTCTGCTTACAAAACGAATAAGACAGCTACTTCAAGCACAGACATGTTACATTTCCTTGTTTACACCAAATATATGAGTACATATGAAGTACCCTCTCATAAATCACAACCGTCTAACCATTCTACGTAATAAGACTTCCATTCTGTCAATTACAGAACAGTCCTGAGGACAATCACTCAGTTCTGCTTATAACAGAATACAATGTCGACAGCACTCATCTGATTTTAAATGAAAAGGTCCACATTAATAAGCATGTACAGGAAGATTAATAACCACTGAGTCTTCTTCTATGAAGTGTATACATAGGTCGGATAAAAAGTAGTGGAAACACCTCTATAGTTCTCAAATGACTTTATTACCTGAGGTAAACACAATTACATTCCTTCAATATAATCGTCCCCAATGTGTACCACCTTCTGCCAAACTTTTGGAAGTCGTCGTATGCCATCAGTGCGTCCACTTCTGTTGATGTCCAGCAGTGACCGCCCTACAGCATGAATAATCTCCTCTCTTGTGTTGTAACGTGTCTCTCGCATTGGTTCTTTTATTTTGGCAAAGAGATCATAATCCCACGGAATCATATCGGGTAAGTAGGGCGGATGTTGCATTATCTCCCATCGCCGGCGGCGAAGGAGATCGTTGACAGCGTCAGCAATATGAGCCCTTGCACTGTCATGAAGGATGATGTGGTTCGTTGACAAGTGCCGTCGCTTTCTCCTGAGTGCTGGACGAAGATGATTATGCAGGAAATTGCAGTAGTAGGCAGCCTTTACTGTCTGTCGTTGAGGTAGAGTGTGGTGCAGTATCACTTCATCATTGTGATACGCCACAATGAACATCGCCTTCACATTACTCTGTGTAGGGCGCACTTTCTTTTGACGAGGAGATTCAAGATGCTTCCATTCATTTGATTGACGCTTCAAGTGCAGTTCGTATGAGCGAGCCCAAGTTTCGTCCAGAGAGACGATCCCTCCATGGAATTCGTCACCTTCCATCTGGTATCGGTTCAACAAGTCCTGTGCAATTGCATAACGTTGCCATTGTTGCACCTCGGACATTGTATGGGGTACCCAACGCGCTGCAATTTTGCGGTATCCAAGAACATCGTGCAGAATGTGGACCACGGTTTTGACATACGCCTACCTAAGCAGCTAACTCCCGTGCAGCCCATCGACGATCGACATCCAGCAAAGAAGCAAGAAGCTGAATTGTGTGGTTGTCAACATGGAGTCGTCCTGAACGACGGCTGTCCTGCATGGCATCCCTCCCTTCACGGAACAGTTTCACCCATCGTGTCACTGTGCGATATGGCAAAGCAGCATCACCACATGCTTCTCGCAGTCCCTGATAACAGTTTTGTGCACTACGACCTCGTGCAACTTCAATTTTTATCCAAGAGCGTTGTTCTTCTTTCGTAAACATGTTGTTAGGGTGCTCGAACTGGGCTCCTGCACTTCAAGACGATGCACAATGCAACTCAATGAAACACAACCAGAGCCACTCACTGCACTACTTCAACTGAACTTCTGCTGTCAGCTCCAGACGGCGCTAGTGCCACCTGACGCACATCTTTCATGTTACAGCAGTGTTGCCACTACTTTTTATCCAACCCTTGTATAACTGAGCGACCGACGAACAGTTAATGGAAAGTGCACTCAATAGTGGCTCAAAAGCACCAAAAGGCGCATTCTATTAGCATAATTCAGTGACAAAATGTTGATAGAATTAAACGTAATATTATATGGAATAGACGAACATGAGAGAAGTATCATATACGAAATGCATAATTACGATAAGTTCTTTCCTTACGATCTACACAGCTGGTGACTAATCACTCTGCTATACGTGACCATAAAATTTACCAATGTAGCAAATGAGCTAATTATACAGGTTCCGAATTATAAATACTGATATTTAAAGATGCTCAGATATGGAGAAGTGAGTAACGAAGAAACAGTGCAGATAAGATCGGAACTTTCACGGTGGGAGAAGTTAATACAGTATCCTCGGGCCTTGAGCCGTGTCAACTGGTTAAAATTTACTGACGTTTCAGGGACCATCTCTGTCCCCATCATCAGGAACAGATGTGACGGCAGACCTCAATGATGGGGACAATGATGGCCCCTGAAACGTCGGTAATTTTGAATCAACTGACAAGGATGATAGCCCGAGATTTTATCACACAGTACAAAGTGTCTAACTCACTCTCATCTATCTGTATAATCAAAAATATAAGCCATAAATATACCATTTATTTACCTTTGTATCACGATCACTATAATCGGAATTAAATATATGAATTTACTGCGTAACATATGATTACCACCATTCACAGCGGCCACAATATGGTTTTAGGCTTCTTAAATTGACTCCCATATAAAAGCTGTTAACGGCTGTTCAAAATTATCTGTGGCTACAATTCAGTATCATTAAAACATCTAAATGTCGTTGTTGGCGTTTGTGTGTGTCGTTAATTTGTCGTTAAATTTAGTGTAGTTAATTTTACTGACACGGGAAAATACGGGGGCTTTCGGAAAGCAACCTCTGTTTATTTTAGTCAACTAATGGAGCAGCGGTGGAGAGCTCGCGCATGCGAGGTAGCGTCACATGACTCACTGCCTTGTAAACCATTACATAACTGGTCACCTAGTGTTTGTTCTTGTCTCTAAACAGCGGCGAAATTCGCACTGTTATCCCCTTTCTACGGGCTAAAAACACGAATATTGCATAAATATATCGTGAATTATGCGCGGCGGTTTACTGCCAAAATGTAATGAGCGAAGGAACTGTCAGACAATGGTGTAGAATGTTCAAAGATGGGCGGGCGAATAAATGTTCACGATGAAGAGTGAAGTGGTGGTCCAGCCATCTGCAGTGAGCGATGGATCAAAGTGTTGATCAACAAATCTGTAAAAGACGGTGCTTCACAATTTAAGAACCTTCGTGTGAATTTCCATAAATTTCAAGCGTTGTTCTCTAAGATATTATCGCAGTTAGGCTAGGCTATCACAAGTCCTGCGCAACATGGGTTCCGAAAATGCTCACGGGTGCGCACAAAACGCAGAAAATTGTTTAGGTTTTGACTTTATTTTAGAGCGATGACACAAAGAGTGGTTACCTAGGTGTTAAATACACTGGGTGAGCGTGGTACCCTACCCAGTGCTCATGTTTCATCTGAACGGCCACGTCAAAAATATGTGGAGCAATAGGAAAACATTCTTGAAATGGTATTGGTAACGCGCTAACACTTTCTACGTGTCTCAGTGTTTCACAAACACGTGTATGATGAACACTGCATAATGACGGCTTGTACCCACTTCACCCATAGCGTGTGCAAAATCTACATTCATGGGAGAGCCCCACGCGTCTAGAATTTGTCAGTGGTTAAATACTAACAACCAATTACGAGTACTTCCATTAATACTGACGAGGTACGTTCACCTGTAACGGAATAATAGTTTTCTCATTGCTTGTTTTCTTAACAGCTGATGTTACTTTCTGAATATCCCTTGTATTAAACTGTGCTGTGTTTGTTTCATCCTTCCTATATTCGCGTCTTCTTATTTTGTTCTGGGTTCCGGCATATTTTCAGAAGCGGCAAAATATTTGGATATAACTGACCTATCAATCTTCGAATAGAAGCGCTTAGACTGTCGGGGACAGCCTCCGCCGCGGATTCAGATATGACCTAAGTGCATTTCGTAACTGTAGGTCAATCTGTTGAAGAAAGTTATGTGGATCGATAGACACACACAATGATACGACATGACGGTCTTTTATGCTTGGCTCCAACTGTGTTTTCTGTGAAGAACACTTAGAAAGCTGGCAACAACAATATTATGTCTGGTGCCAACTTTTGTGTACTTTAACACAAATTCCCATCCACAGCCAGACCAAGTCTTAGAAGAATTTCGAACACATTAACAACGAGACTTCTATACACGTTCTAATGAAGTAACGTCACATGAAAAATCGCAAGAGGAACTCAAAACTGTTACATATTTAATTGAAGCCTCTACAGATCTATAATGATCATAAATAATTCAAAATATGGCTTATGGTTAAAATTTGAAATTTTAAATCCTTTCTCTCAGCCCAATCAAGCGCAGTATCAAAAATGCTGTAAACTGCCACTGAGCAGTGCCTACGCGCAACAGGGTTACCCGACTGTACGGTGTTGCCAAACTGATATGCCCTAATCATTTCTTCAGTGGCAGGTATGACCACAGTGGAACCCACTGGCAGTCGTTATTGTGAATTGCCACAGTGTCTACGAACACCTGGGCGAGTTGGATGTGAAGTGTTGCCGGACTGATAAGCCTGAATTATTACTTCCATGACAGCGGTGACCACAGTCCAACCTACTGGCAGTAGTCATCGAGAACTTCCACCGTGAGTGTCTACGCCCACCTGGGTCGGTTAGTTGTGGAGTTTTACCAACTGGATAAGCCAGAATAACTTCTTCAAAGACAGCGATGATGATTTATGTCGCAGCGGTGCATGTCATCCACTGCGGTCATCACCATTACCGTTTTCCCTGCAAGCACTGAACTTCCTATACCATTTAGCCACAGGGCGAAGTGACATCACTGTTTTGTCACAAACGTCAATATGATGGCGACGAATTTGGGCCACCGACACTATCCGTCCCATAAAAATTGGACAAATGTACGAGTGACAAGTTTTCTAACCTAGTCGCCATTTTAAACTGCCATTACAAGACGCCATCGCACACTTCGGTGAGATGGATGTGCAGTGTTATCATATTGGTATTTCTATATACATTGTTACATTACTGCTTCTGTCTGTTTCGCAATTCCTGCCAGTTATTGGCACACCTTCTAACCTTAATATTCGATCGCCGCTCGTAAATTTAAGAAAATCCATCCATCCAACGACACTGCAACCAAAATGAGGCAAGGCCCTGAACTTTTAACTCTATTGGCATTAAGCTAGGGCACCGATACAGGAGACAGATACTAAACCGGCTTGTAGGGAGACAACAGGCGGTCAGTCCGCCGCTCACGACTGACGAAATGTGAAACTGGGTCAAGCAATATTAATGGAAGGCAGAAAAATGGTCGTTATAGGATCGAGGCATTAGTCATAGTCACCCCCGTGAAGACCACATATCTTACAGAGGCACTGTTCTGTTGAAATGTTATCTCGGATTTTTAGAAGACCTAATAAAACCATGACAACCTCGATCAGAACAGCCGAAACCGGACGGAACTAAGCCAAATCCTTTCAAAATGCAGGTACTTTACATTTGAGATTAGCCTCTCGGCAAAACAAGACGTCAATTCAATGAATTACACCATGCACAGAACATATAGCAAAGCAGGTCTATCATTAGTGTTTACAAATTCTCACGCTTATTTTTATGTTAACTGCTTGTGAAAGGCGGTTACAATACATAGCTCAGCGTACGTAGAAAGGGGGTCCGTCAGAATCTCGTTTGACATTACAGTTCCACGAGCATACCGCAAACACGGAACATCAGATTCTGTCATGGTGGCACATTCCCCATGAAGCTGCTAAAATAGCTGAATAAAGCAAGCAAAATTCTAGTTAAAACAGTTTCCAGGGAGCGAAATTTGAGTCTATTTCTCTAAAGCAAAGCCCATTGCTCTGACGAAGCCGAAAGAAATCCTATTACGCTAAGATAACTAGCAATGCAACCTAAATCTTCGAAACCAAATGTCATACTATTTTGGAATTTGAGGGCCTAGATTAACAGAAATAAGTCTAGTAACGTAAGCTTAATAAAACTAGGGCTGTGAGAGTGTTCTCTTTAGGCCCATTATCAGCAAAGAACTAAACTATTGGAGAAAGTAAACTTCGGTTGGTAAGAGCTAGCAAACAGCTACGTGGCACAGACTCTTTCTTCACAAACTGCTCGACTGATCAAGAAATTCCAAACTTTTATGAAACCCGATGGTTCTACGTGCCATGTTAAGTGTGTCCCTTGTCACCATGGCATGGCGCGTCCTCAGGTTGTGGTTCGAGCACATGGCCTTCATATATTGAGGTTAGCTTCGAATGTAATAAATAAGCACTCTCAGACAGCCAATAGGCGTCTCGCTAACAAACCCTCACGGGCGGAAATAAAACTTGATACGAAATGTTACACATGGCCTCCAACTCGGACGTTTCTTTGGAACAGCCTGCATGAGTTCTAGCACATGGAATGTTCACTGACAACAGTTGAGAGAGAAACATCAAACTAACACACTAGGAAATCCCAGACGTGGGTGGGAGGATAATATTCAATTGCATCTTAGAGAAACTGAATGTGATACGATGGTATGGACTAGATTCATCTGGCTCTGGATTGGGACCAGTGACGGGCTCTTGTGAACACGGTAATGAACCTTCAGGCTATATAACATGTTGAGAAATTCTTGAGCAGCGAGACGACTGTTGGCTGCTCAGAAAGGAATCGGCTTCAATGAGATAGATGATTTTACGCACGCTTTAAGCAAACGCAAATATTGGCAGGAATTTAAACGCGGCATCTAAGCCTTAATCGTGTAACTGCATGTAATTAAATTCTACAAACGTAAGTTGGCAACTCCAAAGACAGCTTGGACAATCGAGTGTTCTGAAATGATATGAAAGAAACCACGAGGAGGAAAAGCGTGGCTCTTCAAACGCACGTCTGTTAGAGGGCAAGCAGCACTGTACATATGCAAATACAGACGGCAATTTATAGTACATTTCCGTGTCACGTCGTCAAGATTAAAAAACAAAAACTGAATTCATAAGATTTGTCACAGCGGAGGTTATGAAGAGTTCTATCTTCTGCGATATAACGCCATGCAATTCGCTTAAAGTCAACCGACGTTTCGGAGGAACAATAAGTTTATAATTAATAGCAGATAACTATTACAAACTTTTAGAGGATCATTAGATTCATTGTATGTCATAGCACAAAAATATATCGCAAGGTTGCCATATTGGTACTATATTCCTAAGAACATTTTAACATATCATACAAAATTTCAACGATCGACATTCACTCGGCCAGGACACCGGTTACCCTGACTGGGATCTTTCATGAATTCCTTAGTCTCCCGAGAAAATACAGCTACAGTACCTCGATTATGTTATGACGGCTTCCATCCAAATTCTTTCCAATTTATTATTCGCTGATCATCCTATCATTCAATGCTCTACAGTCTGAGACACTGAGTTTCGTAAAGTCAACAACAAAATAATCTGAAATTAAAACGTGTTTTACCAATAATTCCGAAATCTCTGCTGTATTTCACAATGTCTACATAGCGTAGTCGGTCAGGAGACTGGCTACGGGCTAGATGACCGAGGGGTCGTAGTCCCGGTAGGGTCAATAATTTTCTGCACGTCGTCCAGACCGGCTCTGGGATCCACCCGGCCTCCTATCCAATTGGTACCTGCGGCTCTTTCCCCGGGGATTAAGCGGCCGAGACGTGAAGCTGACCACTTACCTCCAACTAGTGTCGAGGTCAAGAGAATGTGGATCTATACATCCACTCCCCCATACGCATTCATGGCACAGTGCTTAATTAGTTAAGCACAGGGACAACTTATACCATACCTACATAATGCTTCCATTACTCTATGTACGTAGAAGGATAAGAGTTGTTAAGAGTTATGAAACACGCTTAAGAATCACCCACACGCGATGTTACACAGAGGGGAAATTCCTGGGAGCCTGGGAATCGGTCGAAATATAAATAGACAACAGAAGCACGGCGTGGGATGGAGGTGCTATCTTCGTAGTGCCTAGGGTCGGATCAATCTCTGTACACCGTGCTGTTTCTGCCAGTGGGGCGGCTTGGGAAATCGGTGTTACGCTGAGTTCCGAGCTCAGCTTTTATAAGGCAGATAAAATCCGCGTTTCTTACTTCACGCGTTTATCTGCTAAGGATACTGAAGCAATGCCGTTTGTTATAACTAGAGACCGGATTTCTATGCCATAATAATCCCTTAAATATGTATGCATTTATGCATGAAAAACTTCCAAAATATGCACATAAAAGGTTCATATTAAAACTGATTTTACACTATTTTAAGACAAACAAATCAACAGTTAAGTTAATTTTATGTAATCACTTATTGATTCATTTGCAATGAAAAGCTATACTTAAATACAAATAATGAAACAAAGCCAACATTTTTTTTAGTAAAAGTTAAAAACCAAAATTATCTTTAACCTTATAAAAACTGGCGAATGTAAAACCTTGTGCTGAAACAGAACACTATCTAATAATTAAAATTGAAAGCAATATCAAGAAGAAATTCTTCCTCCACCAGATCCACTCATTGCTATATGTTACTTCTGTTTCAAGCTATCCTGTGGGGGTTAAAATGTGACCTAGTCGTTCGCAATTTATCTCTCAGTACACCTATTCATCTTACTCTTATTAATATAGAGATATCTTTCATGCAGAGCTGTCTGCCACAGTAATATGAATCACTGTAATAAGAAGCAAATGTCCAATAAAATTTATCCTAACGAATCTTCGGCCACTGTGATACATACAAAGCATTACTTATATAAAGGAATATGTTCAATGCGATGAAAGTAAGAGGGGTATTTTTAAATTTATAACCTACATTGTGATGGAGGTTACGCTCAACACTCTGAATTTTAACCAGAGCATTTTGCCAAGAACAGAGAAAGATGCCTGTTGTCTGTCATCTTGAATGATTCCTTCCACCTGTTGTCTGCATAGGGCCATAAAAATTACCATCAAAACTAACCAATTCAAATTACATCTTGTACAACAATAACAGACATTCCCTCTAATTTAATGTTCTATTGTATCAGAGGAGAAGTTAAATTTTAAATCATGAACAGGGGTAGAAACAATCCTTAGTAATGAGTTCTTTAATTTCAACGTTATTTAGATGATATTACGGACAAAACTTATTTTATGAATGCTATTTTCCATGGGCTGCATGCATAATTTACGATTAAAATACATGATTCTCCTTCCTGAATAATGTAATGCTAATTTAACCAAAAAATTAAATTACATGCATGAAGCTGAGACCTTGAGAAGCCAACAGCTGCTCAGCCACTCTTTGAAAACCATTTAAATATTATCCTTCCATCTGCATCTAGGTCTTCCTAATGGTCTCTTTCCTTCAGGTTTACCTAGCACCACTCTGTATGCGCTACATAACCTCTCATCTCATCCATCTTGATTCCAACATTCTAATAGCATTTGATGAGAAGTACAAATTATGCAGCTCCTCATTATGAAACGTTCTCCATCTTCCTATTATTTCACTCATCGTCAATACAAATAACCTCCTCGGCATCTTGTTCTCAAATGCCTTCAGTCTATGTTCTTCTCGTAATGTGAGATACCAAACTTCACACCCATACCACATAAAACTACAAGCAAAACTGTAGTTTTGTATATTTTAATCTTTACCTTTTTAAGTTGCAGGTGAAAAGACTGAAGATTCTGAACTGAATGGCAGAAAGCATTCCTTGAATTTAATCTGCTCATAATTTCTTCATGAATGTCATTTCAATTTGGTAGAATTTGAATCTTGCAATATTTTCAAAGGATCTGTTAGCTAACTTCATGACTTCTATGATTTTGTCCTACATTCTAGCAATGAGATATCAACATATACTTAGTTTCCTGTGTTTACTTCTTAATTAACCTCGTTACTAACATCTATTAAGAGTTTCTGTGTTTTTCTTTATGGTATTCATGTTACCCTTCAGCAAATTATCATCATCAGCATAGAACATAAGCTGCAGTATCAAATTCTATTTCTTTCCTACCAATTCTTTTGCTGGGAGGGGGGAGGGATATTCTAACACAAAGTTGAAAAGCAATGGTGACAAGGCATCTCCTTGCTGCTGCGGATAACGACAACAACAAAAGAGGCTGGTCTAGGGGTAACACTCTAGATTTCTATTTGAGAGGTGTTTGCTTCAAATCTCAGTCATGTATACCAGCTATCCCAACTGAGGTGTTTTATGATTTTCCACAGCCATCCCAGGCACATGCCAGAATAGTATCTCAATTAAGCCATAAATGAGTCCTTCCAAGTCCTTTCAAATTTATCTATCATCCTACCATCTGATACTATACAGTTTCAATATGAAAAAGCATCATTAATAGCCCTCAAAAACATTGTCACTGTCATCGCTGCTGCCACTGTCATCCTCGTTGTCGTCGTCCTCCTCCTCATCAACAATAAAAACACCAAATTGTAACACACATGGTAGTGGTTACTTCCTTCCTTCCTTCCTTCCAACTTTCATCACAGTACAGGCAGCACTATGTCATGTGCATTACTTCTCTAGACTTCCCTGTTCCTCAATACAAGTTTTCCCAAGCAACCAGTTCCATTTTTAAAACAAGTTCCTTTAGCTTTGGGTGCTTGTACATAAATATCACAACATTTGGCAACTGCGCAATGAAAATGGGCTTTCCAAACTCTTCATTCTGAAAGACATCAAATTTATCTTTCAAACCCATATACCCTGAGTTTTCCCTGTGCAGTTGCCAAATGTTGCAAGATTCTGTTACATGCTGCTAAATATCTATTCCCAGCAAATACCATGTAGGGTGGTGCATATTCTCAATAAATCTGGTTCCTGATGTATCCCACATTCAGTTTATTGTTGTATGTCGTAGTCTTTTGCATTTTCTTGCATTTTGAATGGGGGTTCTCCCTCTTTACTCCATTTGCAGAGGAATTTGTGATTGCAGCAATGATCTCCATGGTGATGGGTTTTCCTTGAAAGGGTGGTGGTTACTGAGCTTACCAAGAAAATTTCTAGTCATATATAATGTGTGTGTTCATTACAATATTTACAAATGCCCACCACTGGTGCTAACTTCAGTCACATTAAAGGCATATGATAGTGCTCCTGCATCAAATGGAGTAATATTCCTTTAGCCATTATCCACTGCCTCAGTACTATGCACATAAGAACGTGACTGAATTACGGAGTTTCAATTTTCAGCATGCACAATATTTTGCTCTTTGCTGGCCATGCCAAAGCTCATTAAGTCAGTTGCCAAGTTTCCATCACAGCAGCCCAAGTTTAATCCCAGGTCAGGTCATGGGATCTCTGGTGGACAAAGTAACATTGGCATGGGTTTTATCCAAATACTTCAGTTTCCCCTACCAGTTTATATTCCACCAGCAGCTCCATATTCATTAATCATCCTACAATATGAAGCTATATAGTCTTGATACTGACAGCATCATTAAATAACCAATTTCTTTGTGCCACCACAGCCACTCCAATGGGTAAAGGGGTTATTTCCCTGAAATAAACTGTTTAGATGGTAAATATGGCAACTCACTTTCACCTAGTAAAAAGGTTAACTTTTCAGTCTCATGACTGGGGTAATAGGCAAAGCAATATCACAATCCTCATTTCATTTTTTCCATGCTAAGTGCTGTTTAGCATAACTGAATTCTGTTGTCACTCATCTACCATAAATTAGGTAGTTCTTCTGATAAAACAATACCAATTATTTGATTTAAAAAAGAGCTAAAGAAGTAACTTTTTGCTGACAGTGTTAAAAATAAAGCTATTAAGTTATTCAGAGCACAAGTGCTCCTGGGAGGTATTACATACATAGTATGGCATAAGTTAAATTCCATGATGAAATTAATTACATAGAATATTAATTCAAACCATCAAATGTGACTTATGTTACATTAACTTATATTTACAACTTCTGCCAAATACTTCAACATTGATCCATGTTAACAAACAGGGTTGTCCTTAAAAACCAATGGTCACTGACCTGGTTAAAGAATTCTCTGCTTGTATGGAACCTAAATATTCTCCAATGCATTCACAAAAACCTGTCACATGACCCTATGCCAAACCAGTTATATTCATTCCTCACTTTCCTGGCCTATTTCTTTAAAATCCAATTTAATATAATCTTCATATCTACATCATGGACCTTCAAGTGGTTTCCTCCTCTTAAGCATTCCTGCTAAACTTCTGCTAAAAGTCTTGCAAGCATTATTCATTTCTCCCAAATATATTACATATTATGTTATATACAATCTTATCCATCTCAAAAATTTGAAAAAGCAATATCATGTGCTCTATGAATAAATCACAACATTTTCTCGGCTTTCCTAAATATTTTGATATGTGAAGATCTAACTCCTGCAAATAATCTGCTACATTCAGAAACAAGTTCAGTTTGTCCTAACAACAGCTTCATGATCAAGATATCTTTTAACTCAGCTATGCTATTTTCAGGAAGAAAAATAATGTTTCTGAAAAACATTAAAAAGGAAAGGCATCAGTTATGAAGGGGGATGTCATATGTAATAGGTTTCAGTATAAAAGACTGGCATGCAGCCACTAGCATTTATTTTAGACGTCATTTCACAGAGTGCTAGTGTTAGTGCTAGTGTGCTAGTGTAAGGAAGCAGTCAGTCTTCACCACATGAACCAAGCTTCCAGCTTGGCCTTTATGACAACCACAAGAAAATGTCTGTTTTAAAACTGTCATACAAGTCAACCTGTATGTCAAAAATGTCACTTTAGTTTTATATAATATCAAAATGACAATTTTATGAACTGTTGCAGAGCACAGATTTGTGCTCACATCTATTTTATGGTATAATTCTTGTCTTTGTCTTTAATAACTGGAAAATGCATAACAATTTACCAAATTAGCTCTAGTAATTAGAATACATATTACCCCAGACTACAACCATTATATATGACGACTGTGAATGATCAAATGTGACTATATAGAAATGGCCATGCCTTATTTAAAAGTATTATCCCTGCATTTGTTTCCAGGGACTGAGAAAATCTACAACAGAGCTCAGTCCAGACAAGAGTCTCAGGGTCAAGAATCAAACTTAGAACCTTCTGAATGTAAAGAACAAGTGCTTATTACTCAACTAGGACATCTGATTATGAAGACCGTGTGATGGTGATAGCTAGGACATGTTTGGATAGAAGTACCGCTAATGGACTACTGGCATCTTCTTGGGAAAATTACAGAAAATTCAAGAAAAATTATAAAAGCAGTTCACAAGGCAAAACATGTGGCTGTATAACAACGTACAAAAGGATCATCGGTTTGGCTGATCAAATCTCCTCAAATGACGTTACAAGTTAAAAATGATACATAACTTAGTTTTATTTATTTTAATTTCCATCCTTCTAATTTCTTTTGCAGCTGTGAATATGAATCATGTCTAAAAACATTTTACTGCTTATTAATTACAGCACAAATTTTCAAGTCTGGCCTTGGGGTTTGTCACTCTATTGCTGCCGGTCATTACTAGCAGGGTTGTGCTTGGTTCCAAGTACCATGGGACTCATAACCTTGTTTTACTGCCTCATGACTTACCAAGCTGTTGTCTAGCAATGGAGGTTTCTGCAGTGCAGAGTCTGACTACACTATTCCAACTTTCAGGCTTCATGCCACAATAGCATTACAGTCTTGATTACATGTCTATGGATTTATGTAATTACCAACCTATTCTCATGCATTGGGCTTTGATCTAATAAAATGTAACACTTAAACTTCATACAATTCCATGAGGTAATGCATGCACTATCACATAAAATGTGTTCAATCAAACTCAAAGTGTTTATGTTTACATATCTAGTGCTTTCTTACCCAAGTAACAACACCCCTTTAAAAATGTCAGTACTTAAAAAGAACTTGGTAAGTTTAAGGTACTATTACATGTCCAAGACTACACATTTTACTTTAGTCAGATTCCTCATGAGTGAATTATAATTCACATCTGCAAGTCAGAATTTACTGATTTTGCTTTAGTCAAGTTCACTAAGACCAGTCAGAAGTTCCTATAATTCACTTCAACCCTGAAGATGGAGACAGCATGTTCCTCCAAAAAGTCTGTATTCACCCACAAAACTATACTGTAAGAACCCATAATTTTAAAGTTTTTACAAAATTAAAATGACATGCACTATTGTTAACATCCATACATTATAAAATTCACCTTCCCCAGTGATAAATATCCTAAGCAAGTCATTTTTTCTTTAGCTGTCAACACAATTCAGCAGAGAGAACTGCTGAGGAGAACATGCAAGTGCTTGAAAGTTCATGGAAAACTTACCTGCCTGATGTGGAACGAATACGGCAGGTGACAGCTCCATAGCCAGCATTCTGAGCATTCACAGTGATGCAGTATTCTTCCCCACTTGTCAAAGCATGCTGAATACCTTCTGTGATACGACATTTCTCTGCCTGCAATGTAAATAATTCTGATATATGCTCCAAAATCTTTGATGCCCAATTACACCACTTTAAAATTAAAATCAGATAACAAAATGAAGCATCTTCACAACTAACATTCCAGCAAGGTTCGAGTTCTCATAGAAGTGAACAGTCACACCCTAGTTTTCTAGGTTGACACCATGCCATAGCTCAGGGGACCAAAATACTGTGACATAATAAGTGGAAGCTGGAATAGTGGAACCAAGAGGAAAGGCTGTTACTGGGTAATGGCCAGTAAACATGCTCCCATATTATCAAACAAGCAGGCCATTGCTAGGCAATGGGATGTTTTCTATGTAGTTCATACTGAGGCTAGCAAGAGCTGTTGGGAAAAATTATGTTTTGAGTCAGCAGCTGGTGAGTGCAGTTCATGAACTGTAAGAACCTCCCTCCATATTAGCAGCTGTAATTCAGCACTGCCTATCGAGCACCACTGTTGAGCAATGACCAATGAAGACAATAACAGACTAAGAGAGAGCATGCTATAGTATTTGTTAAGTGTGTAGATCAGTGGTAGTTATGAGTAAAAATGTAAAGCTATCCCTGTGACAAGTCATGGAGGCCCATAGGGTTGTGAAATGTCGAAGCACCTGCATTTTCTAGATAATCACCTCACAAATGGCAGTGAGGCTAACAGCCGTATGTGCCAGCCACCCTTCACCCCAAGGAAGATTCCTGGTACTCACTGCTGTTAGATCACAGTGCCATAGTGTGACTGGAAGGATTAGGTCAATTGAAAAATCCAATTACCTCATTGGGAACTGAACCCATGACCTTCTGGCTTGTAGCATAGTGCCTCAACCAACTACACTGTTGTGTGCCCCAGTTACAAGCTGTAAGTGTCCAGTAAATCCAACTGTCAATCCAGTCCCTGTGTCTAGTCATTAACACATGACAATATGGTTACATCACAATCTCAACTTTTCCATATTTACAATGCAGTAACAAGTTAAAAGTCATTAAGACTAGAGTAAAATGTCAGCATAATAAGTAGTGCTCTTATTAAAAAATTATTAACCAACATCTAACAGCAGAACCTCAATATTCAACAACAAGGATCAAGTTCCATTCACCTATCATTATCATAATATACTGTCATGGGCATATGTGACTACAGATGGGGTTTGGATTGGTGACTCAATGTATTGACCACTTATACACACGACTTGTAGAAACTGTCTCTGCTCTATACCTATAGAATTATTTTGTAACTGAGCATCTTGATGTAAAGGCAAGGCACACCACTGTCCCTGTGCCTAAACATCATGCCACAAAGCACGGGAATATGAAGGTAAAGCTACATGCCCAAATAAATTCAGTTGTCACTGTAAAATGGAGACAAATGAATATTCCACTTGATTCACATTTGTATTGTTTTAAAAAGCCCCCTGTAGAAGAGAAAATATTATTTTGAACATATTTTTAAATGGTATTGGTATATTATCTGTAAAACAATTCACATTTTTTACATCACACAATATTTCATTGGAGGAGGTATATTAAGAAGCAATCATAAAATAAAAAAAATCACTATTCTTCACTGAACTGAAGGCTTCTTTATAGGTTATAAAAAGGAATTGTAAAAACATAACTTACACTGCCGGTTGCAAAAGCTTGAACTTGGAATGGAGCATGTGGCACTTCTTTTCCACCATATTTGACACTAACTTTGTATCGCCCACAATCATCAGGAATGTAGGTTGCTTTAAATATGCCATCCCCATTGTCTGCCACCTTCACTTTCCGGGGATAACCATCAGGACCCTGAAAAAACATTAAAATTATGTGGTTATATTATACACAAAATATGTGTGCACTCTTGCTTAATAATGAAATCTTATACAAAACAAATGGCAAAATATTGCCAATTCCAAAAATTAAACTCCTTTAATAACCATTTGAACTTTCCTTAGCAAACAAATGTTTTTCCTGCCACTGTGATTTTTTTTAGGGGAGGGGGGGTTTGCAGTTAACCCCTTGTATAATAATAAAGAACCTGATTCCTGGCCACAACAGAAGGCCCAAGAGCTACCCCAAGGCTTACTGCTTTATGTTTTCCAGGTAACCTTGCTGTTTGGCCATATAATTACTCTTCCAAAGCCACATATTTTGACTATAAAGACATACTGAAGAGATTCATTCTAATTATAAGCACTGCACTAGAATTCAATCTGTCAATGAAAATGGGTTTCATAATTTCTCAATAAAATAAAAAGACATATGTGTCACACATATGATAAAATACTGGAAATGATTTTACCATGTGCATCATTTACATTTTCTACGCATATAACCCAAAAATTTGCATAAGGACTGGATAGTTTTCTTACTTTTCAAATGACAAATACTGTTTCTTTTATAACCACATAAATTAAGTAAAAATAAACTACTGAAGAGAGACTATTTTAAAATTTTGAAAAATAATATATATTAAAAATAAATCACATGATTGAATTAAATACATTAAAAACAATTTAGTTGATGAATGATTAAATATGTTAAAACTATGCACTAAACATATTCTAATCCAGCAGTTTCCACAGCCACAGCCACAGACCCCTTGGTTCCATTAAACTCATCCCCAGTACCCCCTACCCTACCCTATAAAATGCATTCTTCTGAGGAGCAGATAGCACAATCTACTAAGAAGCAAAATAACAATAAAATAAGATACCACACTAGTAACTACTTCACTCTTAGTACATTCTTAATGAGATGGATGGGCATGATCAAATGATACCAGTAGCCCAATGTCTGGTCTAAAGGAACTTCAATCATTAATAAGCATACAATGCATTCAGAAGGACACACATTCAGTGCCCCCTTGCTAGCCCTTTGCCTTTTTGTGCCCCCTTACATAATCCCACCACCCTCCAGCAGGCAGTACAGCCAACTTTGGAAACCACTGTTCTAATCAATAACTTACCTTCACTTGAACCTCAAGGTCCCCATAGCCTGCCTGACTTGTGTCAATGGTAAATTCTGCTGGTAAGGATGCAGGAATGCCCTTGCCTGACACACCAGGGCCCTCAACTTTAACCTGATCTGGTTCCACTCGTGGACGAACTTTTAATTGGTATGGGCTGCAAGAAGAAATTCTTATAGAAATCATATGACTGGTGATTATGTTACATCATCAAATGAAAATTGACATTTTTTCTAAAACCACTAACTGCAACCTTTTCAGGCCTGAAAGAATTAAAACCTTTGAAATTGGTTTTTCTAAATGTTAATTTTCTTGATTAGTATCAGTTTCATGTGTTGAAACGTATTAATCCTTATGGCTTTCATAACAAAAATCTTAAAAGAATTAAGCTGGAATACAAGGTGCATATATCTATCCTAAAAATATCCTGCCAAACACATAATTTTCATGACAAATGTGATTAAGTTAAATGCGTTAAGGCAACATGGAATCGAGGACTTTAATCATGTAGGCTTTTTTACTTCCAGCAGAATACACAGAGTTACATCCCAAGTGATAGAACTTTTCAACTCTGATCATGTTTTCCGTGAAAATTATGTATCAAAATATTATGAGGGGTACCTTCATCTCAATAATAGTCAATAAATCATGTGATGCAGTCCACAGGCATTAATATCCATACTGTTTTCCCACATTATATTCAATTTTATAATGTTGTATTTTAGAGTCCTGTTGCACTGATTTTCATCCATGATACGTATGTAATGGCCATCTTGTAGTGCACATATGAAATTGAGTGCACTACAAGACGGCGATTACATACGTATCATGGATGATATTCAATTTCAGTCACATTTTCTGCACCAATTATTCATGTAGAAATTTTACTGCAAGGCATTTTTGATCAGTGTCTATCAATGTATGGTGTGATAGAACATGCAGGCTGGATTATCCATTTCATGCTGCAATGCCACATTCTATTTTAATCACATTTTCCATGAAAATTAGAATTATTCAATATTCTGTCAAAGGAAATTTTTGTCCCACTGATCATCAAGAGATTTCATAGTAGAGCTGATACATGCAAATACCCAAATCACATTCAACCCTAAAACTTTCACTTTTCTGTAAGAATTATGCATTGGTCAAATATTTATCAAGGGACATGTTCATCTCAGTGTTCCTTGAGGAACTACATGGTGGAGTACGCAAGCCTGAATATCCATACCATGTCACCACACCACACCAAACTCTAACAGTATCTTCTATGAAAGCTATACATTGGTTAGAATTTCAATAAGATGACTTATCATCTCAATGTTCAACAATGAATCATATGGTGGAGCCTGTATGAGGTATTATCCATACCATGCTGCCATAAAGCATTCAGATTTAGAACTTTAAATGTTTTCTGCAAAAATTATATGTAGGTTAACACTTTATCAAGTGACTTTTTTTCCCTTAATGTTTATCAAGTAACTGAACAGTGGAGTCTGTAAGTGCAGACATCCACACTGGCCTACTACAGTTTCATTTTCCACAAAAATTATGCATTTGTTGATAATTTTCCAAGACATTTTCATCTGAATATGTATCAGAGTATCATGTGGTGTTCAATGGCACAAATACTGACAACATAATGGAACATCAGATTTCACTTTAAAATTTTAATCACATTTTTCACAAAAATTATGCATCCACAAAACTTTCATCAACTGATATTTTCCATCTTAATGTTCATCAAAAAATTGTGCAGTGGGGTACATATACATGAATATATATACCGTGTTGCCATATTACATTCAACTGTTATCACCTCAATCCAGTACACTGAATAACACTACATAATTGAACATTCAGAATAACACTATGAAAAACAGTATTCACTTACTTCTAGTCATGATTTTTGGAGTAAAAGGGTGTGTAAATTACATCAGTATACATGCTACTTTTCACAGCATCCTATGGTGTTCAACTTAAATCCATACCTGTTTGGGATATCCTTCCCATCCCAAGTTATTTTAGCTTTGACATTACTGCCTTCTGAAGGTGGCACATAGGTGACATCATAAGTTCCATCACCATTATCTCGGACTTCTGGTGCCAATGTCCCTGAAAGCAGAACATGTTTCACCTTTCTTAAAACGTCATTCCATTTTAAAAACACACCATTATTTCTGCTGCACCCTGTATATGAGTAAGAACAGCCAAATTAAACCATCATGTATCACTCATAGGTATGTAACAACACTACTAGCACCATTCTTCATATAATATGTCATAATGACCATGCTGAAAGCTGATTCGGTGAAAGGCCTCATCTCCTGGAACACATCCTAAGCATTCAACGAGTATTACTATATTTCACTGCTAGCGTTTCCTATAGAGCTGTGGGCATGAAATTATGTCATAGCGTCAATCTGTGCTCTGACAAGCAAAAAATGGGAAGCCAACATGTAACAAGTTTCCATTTGGAATTAAGCAACCGTTGTGCAAATGATAACCAAGTACTAATTTAAAATAGCATAAATGATTATTATTTATATGAAATGCACATGAAAAGGTACATCACATATGAGTTTGATTATGAACTACAAATTATCAGGCATATCAAATGGCATTTATAGAAATAATCACATACCTCTGTCTGATTGGATATTAACGCCCAATGGAGCCTTGCCAGACTTGGTTGCATCAACTTTGAATGCTAGAGGTGTGCCAGCACGGCATTTCTTGGGATCCAAACCTGGCCCATACGCTCTGACTGAAGATGCATCCACAGTATTATCCACAGGCACCTGAAACATAATTAGCAATTACAAGTTTCAAGCAGATTATTTTACTGAAACAACATGACACTGATAACAATAATGACAGCAGCAACAGCAATGACAATGGCGGCAACAACAATAATGAAAACGATAACATCAACAACTGAAGTTGTAGCGGTAATGGTAGTGTTGGCAGTTATGATAATAAAATACTAATAATAATTCCGTTCATCTATATAAGTGACTGCCAACAACTTCCCTCATAACAAACTAGTATTAAAAAAGTGACTCAAAAGAGAGGCAAAATCTCTAAGCAACTTTTAATGATAAAACTGGAGATATCATCTAGACCAGGGGTCTCCAAACTATTTGAGCCGCGGGCCACATTAGGTAATTCAGCACTTTCAATGGGCCGGACAAAATGAGAAATTAATAACTCTAGGTATATGAGTTTTACTGAAAGCACAGAATTTCATAAACTAAATACATAGTACATGAGAATAAATTATCGTATATTAATGACAACAGACACTAGCAGCAAATGCTCATATTTTCATCACAAATTATAATAAAACAATTAATGTGAATGATGGAACTCTTTTTGCATTCTTAAAATCTGTTTAAATTGAGGTTCAAATTTTGAAACGCTAATCACAAGTAGCAACTTTAAATATTCATTCAATAAATTTGCCCTGTATTTCGACTTGATGTACTTCATCTGGGAAAAAGTTTGTTCACACAGATATGTCGTCCCAACAATGGAGATAAATTTACAAGCAAATTTCTTTAAATTTGGAAATTGCTCAGAGTTCAGAAATTTGTAAAATTTGATCAAATTTCCTTCCTTGTATTTGTCTTTAATAAGATAATTTTCCTGAAATTCAATAATTTCCCTTTGAATTTGACTTGGGACATCTGCAGCATCACAGTGAAACGGATTTTGGAACAATCTAATTTCCTGAGCACTGGAATCCAATTCAGCAAATTGCTTCCGAAATTGTTCTTTCAAATCTGAAATGACTAAATTTGCAAATGAGGAAGGAAATTCTGCTTCACCCTTTTTATGCAACTCTGCACAGTATAGCATATGAACAAAGTTACAATTTTTCACTTGGCTTTCCAGAAGTATCAACTTTGTTCTGAATGCCTTGATAAGTGCAAATAAATCATAGATTAAGTTATTTTCACCCTGCAACTTTAAATTCAAATTGTTCATATGGTTCACCAGATCAGCAAAAAATGCTGATTTCCAAAGCCATTCGGTATCTGATAAAAGTGGTTCATGACGGTTTTTCTCCGTAAGAAATATGTCAATTTCATTCCCGAGCTGAAAGAAGCGCGGAAGAACCTTTCCACAGCTAAGCCATCGAACTGCAGTATAATATGTCAGGTCAATAAGCTCGGAATCACATTTACCAGTACTCACTGGAAAATTAGTTCAATTGGCGCATTTCTGCATAATTCTTTCGTGGGCCGGGTAAAATCACATCGCAGGCCGGATGTGGCCCACGGGCCGTAGTTTTAAGGCCCTTGATCTAGACCCATACATGGGTAGAAATGTAGAACTGCCTCTTTAACGTCAAAGTCACAAATTGAAGGAATGTAAGATCTGAGGCTTTCACGGCGGTGACTATGAACAAAGCAGTCTTCTGGGATTTGGCACCGTGTATATGTGGTGTTAACCGACGTTTCGGAGGAACGTATCGCCTCCATCTTCAGGGTAGAAGGAAAAATATAAGAAATTCGCAAGCGAAGAGACCGTGAAAACCGGTAAAAGCAGTCTGCTTTTACCGGTCAGTCACTTTTAAAAAAGTGCCAATTTTAGAAATCAAACTGATGCGTGTAGGTTAACAAAGATTTTATACATACATACAACTGGAAAGACTGGTGATTTTAAATTTTAAACTACGGGCAGTGTAGCAGCTACGTAAGAATACACCCCTGATGATGGCCATTTAGGGGCGAAACGTGTAGTGTGGAGGAAGGGAAGAAGAAAGAACTACAATTAAATTGTTGCACTTAAGACAGAGTTTGTCTCATATATATTGTCATCTACAGATTTTAACCAGTAAAGCCTGTTTTGACAGTGGTTTCAACCAGTTTGTGATAATAAGAAAAAAATGCTATAACAGTAATCAGATTTTGATTTCTTGTATCTTCTGAAGTGTTGATTTTTCTTCTTAATAGAATATTTTAAAGAACTAGACAATCAATGCAGGAATGTAGAATTTTTAGATTTTATATAAGAAATGGCTAAATTTATACACTATGGCAGTGATATTATTCACTGAAGAATCGATAGAACTTTGATTTAGAACACAAAACCCATCAGAATGATGTAAGACATTACGGAGCAACTAATGCGATGAGGAGTCAGGGAGATACGATCACAGTCAAGAGTAAAATTGAAATGAGGAAGTGGTGGATGACACTTATCAGGAGTGACCACAAGAGAGCTTGAAACAGAAGTGCTTAAATCACTAATACTTAAGAATACTATGCACTATTTATGATATGAGTTATTAAGTTGATCAAGACCAAGAAAGCAGGTGGTCATGTGAACTGAATTTCCTTCAATTTTATTGTAGTAATAAGGATTTGGACTCATACTGATCTGCATTTAAATTCTGTCTCATAAAAGTTAAATAACTTTCAATAAGTGTGACATTAAAATCAGGAAGAAAGTAATGATTTCCTATTAGTGGGTCTAAATTGCCAGTGACAGATATTTCAATTGGCACATAATCTTTAGTAGTTTCAAGGTCATATCTCTGCATAACACCTTGTAATAAATCTGAAACTGCAATTAGTACTCCATGAGTCATGTGGGAATTTAAGCGAGACATTGTCATTTTTAAGAATGGCGACATTCTCGCTTAGTTTATGAACAATGTCCAATAAAGATTTTCTGAAGTTGGTTGTGCAGACCCCATTGAGACATACTGTCTCCAGCTGAATATTAAGTGTCTCATATCTGTTGCTATCAAAAACTTGAGGCAAAACTAATAGCCTCTCAGGTGAAACGATTTCCTTGGGAAAATCTGAGGTCAACAAGGAATGGGGTTTCACTGGTGTGTCATCATTCCTTTGGGATTGCAAGGTTTTAATGCAGGCAGCACATTTGTAAGTGGAGAGCCTAATATCTGTATAGTAGGCATATTCTGTCTCAATCAACTGGAGACAACTCAGATGAAAGTGGGAGGAACAAGGCCCACAGCAGCTAAGAAATTTGTTTTCCACAAAACACCTTTGTACACAACAAGCAAGCACCCTTAACTTCGGTGACTGAACGAGAACCATTGTTTTCAACATGGTATGGCCGTTGATAGCAAACACCCTTGCTTGCAGTCATTGTAGGCGCCAAACTCACTACTCACAACACTAGGCTAAAGCCGTGTCAGCAGAGCACAAGTTGAACACAGAACAAACATGTCTGGACACCTGAGACCTAAGGCTATTATAACAACAACAACAACAACAACAACAAAGCTAGCAAATGGATAAGCCCATTGCTGTAATGTTACAAATGAATAAAAATCTTTCCTTGCAAATACTGCAGACACCAACCCTGGATGTAAGCCAGTAAGAAACTCTTGTTTCTTTCTGGTATAATAAAGAAACTTCATTTCAATGCAATTTGAACTACCTGCTGACAAACATAGTGCCTAGTACTCTTGCTCCAATACCATATTTCCTACCCAAAACAGCAGCAAAATAGTTAGCACTCATCAGCATCATCAGCTGGTCCCAGATTCAGATCTCAACAGACATACAATTATGCTGATGTGTTCCTGATTTTCCCACCACTCTAGGAAAATACCAATGTAATGTTTCAAAATATGCCATGACATTTATTTCCACGTTCTTTCAAATTCATCATTCACAATCTCCTCTCCACTCAATATGTAGCAAATGCAGTTACTATGACAAAATGAAAATTACCAAAATTTGTATTGTAAATATGAAAATGTACCTAGCCCTGTTAATGCTTAACAAATACCACACATCAAACAAAAATATTAACTGTTTCTCTCTTCTCACATTTTACTTAAAAACACTTTGACAATTCACACACAAGTAGTTAGGGTCAACGGCTCTATAATTAGATATTCACCTTGAATGGAGAACCAGGGATGTGCTGATCAGCAAACTTTATGCTGACATCATAATCTCCTGGTTCTGTGGGAATATATTCCACTGAGCAAGAACCATCACGATTGTCTTTACATGTCATTTTAGCCTCAGAAGGACCCTCGATAGCCAATCCCAAACCTCCAGTGCCTGCACCTGTTACAAACATATAATCAATAAAAAAAATTATCATCAAAGTATGGCAATTTTTATTCCTGTTATATCTGCAATTCTCTAGCTCAGATCTTCCTCATGAGTAACCATTCTGATCACGGTTTTTATGTTCTCTCTCAATCCCTCTAGACATATGCCACTAAAAGACATCAAATCCATCTCTTCCCAACATCATCTTAACTCATAATTTACAACCTTTCATGAAATTCTTTATCAGAACTATAAAAACCTCTATACTTTAAAAAACAATATTAAATGAATGAATGAATTAATTAATTAATTAAATAATAGTAAGTGTGAATGAATTTTCACATATATAGTACATCAGGAAAAGTAGGTCAAGTGCTGCGAGTTAAATAAAATTTATCTTCACTCTCATCTGTTAATATATGTAATATTATAAATGAGTATCTTCTTGCATCTTTAACATAACTTAAAACTGTTTTCATAGTGCACATCCTGTTGTGTATTCCAAACATATATAGTTGGGTTGTGGTGATAGTTAACTAACTATATATGTAACTTAAAACTATTCATAATTTCTATTTAATTTAAAATTGGGTACAAGGGACATATGCCCAACTAGTGAGAACACACATATGAAGGGGGCACAAACATGGACGCCGCAAAACAGAGAGACAGAATTTTATGCTCAAACAAACACATTTTAGTGTGAGCAATGATATGCAACAGCATGGAAATACATTGACTTACGATCTGGTGAAGTGACAGTTTAAAAAAGTGAACAACTGCCTGAAGAGGGCCAAGTAGGGCCTAAACATATAGCAACTGATGCAATTTTAATGTAATTTTAAACTAAAGAGAGACTGAAAAGTTTTAATTTGCATTAAAGATGGAGGGAATGAGTAAGTGTTAATATTTATATCAGCTTGTTCATTCAGAGGTTGATAAAAATGTATTCTTTCACTGCAACTCACCTTTTGTTTCTACAGTAAATATATTTGCTTGATTCACCAAACCATGCTCCAAACCAGGTCCAAATGCCCTGCATTTGCTGGGATCACAGCCCCGGCGTACATTTACCACAAATGGAGAGCCAGGAATTGGAAGGCCATCATACAAGATATCAATTGTGTGACGGCCTAATCAAAAAAAAAATAATTTCTACTGGTAACATTAAGAACATGAAATTAAAAGGTGAAATACAAGACAAGTATGCCATTTCTCAGAATAAGATGAACGTCTATATTTTTTTAAAAACAAGATTATTTTTAAGAAATGTGTACATTTATCAATATGATGGACAAACCAATAACAACTACATTCCTTCAATGTTTGTATAGCACAATTTACTCTGTGAAAAGCTGTACTTCATGTTAATGGTGGAGGAACTGAACTAGATCTGAGTGGCCTCCCTCATTATGCAGTCTTTGAGGCACTATGCTACAAGCTGGAAGGTTGTAGGATCGAACCCTGATGAGGTGGATTTTTTTCAATTTAACTAATCCTTCCAGCCGCACTATGGCCCTGGGGTCGACTCAGCCTCTACCAGAAATGAGTGCCAGGAATATTCCTGGGGGTAAAGGGCAGCCGGTGCATAAGACTGACAACCTCACCGCCATCTGTGAGCCGACTGTCTAGAAAATGTGGGAGCCTCAACATCTCACAACCTCATGGGCCTCCACGGCCTGTTACAGGGAAACCTTTACTTACTTACTTTATTTCTCAGGCAACAACTTCAACATAGAACATTCCCACCATTGTTCTCTACATAGTATAATGAATACTGTTTTCCAGGAATGAAATTTTGAACCATGAGAGATCTCCCTGTATAACAAACATGCTTACCTTCTTCAAATGGGGTGTAACTAATTCGGTATGTGCCATCAGCTAATGGTGTAATGAGATTCTCAGTCTTGGTTCCAGAAGGATTAGTGATGGTACATGTAACCTTCCCATCATCACGTTTGGCAATGGCACGTGAATCAACAACAAAATCCGTGGGGGAATCAACATACACACCTGTAACCAATACATAACAAAATAATCACACTACCAGTGAAAAAATCATGTCACAAACAATAAACACAAACAACAAAGTTTCATTCAGCACAACATAATATGCAGAAATACTGATATCAGTCTTTATGGACTGAATAAGAAAGCTGAAAATTTTCAGGTTTTGTATGGCATACAGCATAGAAAAGTCAATGGATGAACCCATTACCTACGATTTAAAATGTACTCCCAAGAAAGGAACATCAGAAACACACACCACATGGCCATGTCTCAAAAGAAATGGGTACTGATGTAAAAATGAAGAATCAGTGCAAAAAGTATCCCTACACTATTTTGGTGGAGGTGACAGGTGTTTTTTTTTGAGTGACACGTATTGAGTGACTAAAGATGAGTTTCAGACAGAGGATTGGATTTATTGGACTCTTTGATACAGCATGTGTGACTACACTTTACAATACACTATTACTCTCTCTCTCTCTCTCGCCCTCGCACGCACGCACACTTGTGTCCACAGCCACGTCTTCACTAGCCGCTGCTCGGTAGTGGCTTCGATGATCGACTTTCCCCTTCCTCTTGGTTCCCAAACTATCTCTGGCCTCAGCTACCAGTTTCTCTCAGTACCAACTCACAACAACTCAACCTCAGCAGTTCTCTAACTTAAGTCAACCACCAACCAACTAACTCAACTCAACTGACAAACCTGACTCCTTACTAACTGTCCTGCTTAGAACATCTCACCATGGGCAGCACATAAAACACCATTCCCCTGTTGCTGTTTACAGGCCATTACCTCATAACAGCAGTCATCTAGTTGTTTTATGGTCCTTGCCTAGCAATGGGTATACGTGAAACAAAATACTTACACATGACCCACAAATAACCCAGAGTTAAGTATTATAAAGTAGTATGCAGTTCACCAATGATGAAAATTTGAAATTCTCAGATACATGTAACAATATTTACAATTTGTTTTCATTATAAATAAAGTACAGATTTTCAAGTTTTGAATGATATTTACAGCCTTTCAAATGGTTTAATCTACAAATAGATACAGCACTCATGCATTAATATACTGAATATAAATGTGAACTATCACATTCCAATCAAAATTCTCAGTCCTCAATAGAACAGCCCATTTTCTACCTATTCATCATTTTAAAGATTTGAACTACACTTACAGTTCATGAATATCTGTATCTGTAGTTGCCTACACCCATGCTGAGACGCCAGTTCACAATTAAAATTTTGTCCCATCAATCAAAATTCTCAGTCCTCAACAGAACAGCCCATTTTCTATCTATTCATCATTTTAAAGATTTGAATTACACTTACAGTTCATGAATATCTGTATCTGTAGTTGCCTACACCCATGCTGAGAAGCCAGTTCACAATTAAAATCTTGTCCCATTGTTATAAAGGGTCGGCTTAACTACCTCACAAATTATACTCCAAACATTGGGTCTTCATATGTGTAAGACCTGGTAGTGTCCATGAAATAAATTTCTGCACAAAATATGTCTCTGCTGGACCATCTGATCAGACAACCCAGCTTGGAAATCTCTCCCAACTGGACCCCCATTATCACAGGAGAATAAAAAAAACTACAAATCCATCAAGTGTAGATTAAGTGGGAAAATTTGTGTTTCTTGTGTTGGTACCGTAAGGAGTATGTTCTCTCCAGTGATATTTCTATCATGATAGTTCTCTGGTGCAAGGCCTCATATATGCAGAGTTTTCAATAATTTAATGTTTTCTTAGCTCTTGCAGATAGTTTGTCCTGTGTGCGCCTTGTATACCCCATCTCGGTGCTGGCACAGGTGTCTGGAGATGGGCACTAGCGCTATCAACTGGGCCCAATTCAGTAGGTTCTACCTGACGATGGAGACAGAATCAAGTCTCCGAAACGCTGTTTTGAAAAATAAACATGACAGTGTTTTTAGATAAAGACAGGATGATGGATAATGTCCAGATACATAATATTTGTACTACTGAAACCTATTTCCCACCATCTGGGATGCATCTTGCACCTGCTAGTGTGTTCATTTTCCCATCCAGGCTTCAGATTAATGTACATACTGGAGTCACAGATTCAGAAGTACAGCAGTCATGAAAAGAAAACTTAGATACAATTCACTGAACTAAGATGGTACAATAGGCGAGAAGTGGCCACAGTACAAGGGACTTAGTCCCATCCCACTAGCATTTAAAAAAAAAAAAGAAAGAAAGAAAGAAAGAAAGAAAGAAAGAAAGAAAATGGAGCAAAATATTTTCCATTTCAATCCACTGTTCATGTTTCACAAATGACATAAGATATTGAACATTTGTTACCCCATAGTAATAATACAGTCTTACTTCATATTTCCCAAAATTCTGACTTCAGCATTCAGTACTACTAGTGCAGTTTGTTTTCATAAATACTTAAAACTTTGACCTTTCACATAGAAAACCTATCATTTATCAGAAAATGAAGTTCTGAAGAAACCTGATTTGTAATACACAAAGTACTAACAAGAACAATAACAGTAATATGCTTAAAATAGACTACATTCCTTTATGGTATATAGGGGCCACCTAAACAACAATGACTTGGCAATAAAATAAAACATAGCAGTGTCTCTCTCAGACAAACAAATAAATGTAATCTGTAATTTTCAGTCATCAGATGCATGGTAGTCCTTGTTTCTAGGGATATTAGACACTCAGAAACTACTACTATGTTAACATATAAAGTACTATTTTATATGAATTTGTAATTATTTCAGATTAAATATATGTAAGATGGTGTTAAATTTCCTTTAAAGTTTGAGGGTATGACTTTTTTAATGTGCTGTAAAAACCTTAACATGAATGTCACTGTTAGGAAAATTCCAACCACGAATGAGCTAAAATATTTTGAAATTTTGTAGAATTTCAGCCCTCGTCCCGTTAATATGGAATAGTGATTAAAATTACAAAATTCAATCCTCAGTTAAAAAAAAAAAAGAAGTAAAACCTTACATCCATCACTGAAGACTTTCTGATTATTCTGCAATACCCATAAATACATTTCATCTGACATTATATGGTATAATAATTCCCATTCAGTATTTCAATTTCTATTCTTATTACTGTAATGCATTGCAACTAACATTAATATGACTCATCAAGTAATGAACAGTTACGGAACCATTCTACAAAATTATTATCTGCATGCATAAGAAGTACTGTACAATCTCCACAAATACAAAGCAAAACTTTTTCAATTACACTCACAGCAATACACAGGCAAATGACGCATTCATTATGTACAAACTTCTATGCAAACCTGTAGTAAAGTTTGTAGGTGTCTGCAACATTCTTACTCTGTGCTATTCATTTAATGCAATAGAAACTGTGAAAATCTGCTATAGGAAGAAGTTATTTCTATTCTAGACAGATAAACCACAGTTGATACATGCCACAGTAACAAAATATTATACAGGGGTGGTCAACTGCTACAGCACTGGGGGCAACTACTTGTTGAATGTGAATGGGACATCCCACAAAATGATCATAAAATATGGAAAAGGAGAACAGTTTCAGGGTAAATACAAAATAAGTACAAGGAAAGGACAAAACACTTTCTAATATGGGTTGATTTACTTTACAGTACATGAAATATATTTGTTCACAGTATCTGTGAAGTGGATATAAATGCTTACAGTAAAATGAATGGAAACCATTCAGCCAGTGGCAGTAACATGGAAGCTGCAAAATTATCAATGCCATTTGTCACAACTACCCTAATTTCATTAAAACACTCAAATTCTACCACTGTACACTGTACATATACTGATCTGCTGACTGCTGAGTTAGGATGTGTTTATGTCCATTCCATACGCAATGTGAACAAAGCAGCTGCCTATCTGAAGTTTTAATGGTTTTCCTCAGTCCCTACATATAAATGCTGCAACAGTAAATTAAAACAGACCACAACTTCCTGATGAATTGTTACCTTGTCATTATTTTGGTCACTTTTTCATCTCATTCAATGCCACATAACCTGTATAGTTAAAATAGCATTATTAATAATCAGAGAATCAATGGAACTGCAAATTACATTTTGGTATAAGATTCATAAATGAATCACATGGCCCTATTCTATTAGATGCTACAGATAGTGACAGTGTTGAGTAAATTTCTTCATAGAATGAGTGGCAAGAAAAGTCCCATAAGCCAAAGCCATCAGTTGAATTCACTCCACTCCACTTCCCTTCATTCAAATATAATATTATATAATGGTAAGTAAATAGGCATAGTCCTCGAAACCAGTATTCCTGTTCTACTACCTCACCCCAGTCTTCGACCTCCCACTGCAATTCAGAAAAGAAACTGGCCCTTCAGTATAAAGAAGCTAGCCATTCCTAATCCATGGCAAGAAGCATGATCACAAGAACTGGGATCACACAAGTACGGTACCTAACTTCTCTAAGAGCATGATAGCCATTCCATTATTCATCCAAAAATGAAGGCCTTTCAAATGGTAAAACAGGAATCCTTCCATACATTTCCTTCAAAAATAAAAATTCATTATGGGCTTTAATGCTACTTTTCCATGCAATTAAATTAAAAATACAGAACAGAGTTATTCAGAGGTTTTCTCAAAATGATCGACTTGACACATAATCATAAAGAGGATGACAAAATTAACGACAAGATTTGGAAAAATGTTCCAGTAGGATACTGCTTGCAAGAAATTTTTCAGGTAATGAATCTGAACCCATCATACAGAAGGCCAGTTGCTTTATTATAAAAACAATTACATGGCCATGCAGACAACTCTTAACTGAGACAAAATGATCACATGGGAAAAGCTATCTTATGGAACTTAAGATGAAACATGAGTTGACTTCTGCTTTCAGCCAGAATTTTATAAGATCAAGGAAGAACGCTAGGTAAAAAAGTAAAAACTGTCACATTCTGAATAATCAGCTATTTCTCATGGTCACACACAAAGCTTTAAACGCCAAGGCAAATGGTAATTCTTAAAAATGCCAAACTGTTACACTCTGAATTATCATGCATCTGCTCCTCAGGATCGTAATTTCTGCCTTCAGTCAAGACTTTTTTTTATTGCTAGTGGGGTGGGACTAAGTCCCTTGTACTGTGGCCACTTCTGGCCTACTGTACCAGCCCCAGATGATAGGTGAGGCTGATTGTAGAGCAATTGGTGGAATGAAGATTGGCAGGGGAAACCGAAGTACTCAGAGAAAACCTGCCCCAGCACCACTTTGTCCACCACAAATCCCACTTGACCAGACCCGGGATTGAACCTGGGCCGCTGCAGTGGAAAGCCAGCAACTAACCGCTTGAGCTATGGCGCGGCCTTAGTTGCANTAATGTATCAGATCACAGGGCTAACCAAAAAAAAAAAAAGAGAGAGAGAGAGAGAGAGAGTAAAATTGTTACTCTGAACAATTTTTCAGCCACTCCTCAAGGTCACAACTTAAGCCTTCAGTTAAGACTTATGACACCAGGCTGGATTCAAAGCTGCGGTACTTCTTAATGCTTCTCCCTAATGCAAAAAAAAAAAAAAGAGTCTTTGTCATGCCAGAGCTAAGACCGTTCAAAATTTCTACATTAAATTATAAGTATATGGGATAAAAGCTGTCTAGTGTTGGTCTAAAAATATTTACATTAAATGTAATAGTGAAATACAAACACTTCATAATGCTCTGTTCATCCATCAGTCATCTTGTACTACACATGCCTAACCTAAGATACATAAAGGTGACTTTTTCACCATCACCCCAGAAACATGTGACACTGGCAAGGTATAAAAAAAAGTATACTTAATATTACAAAACAAGTATAAGTGGAGAAAAACGCAGTGCTGGTTCCTAAGACATACTAATATTTTGTTTTGGGAAAGGTATGTACAAAGACAACACTACAATACAGTATATGGGTTGTAGGCCAGGAATTGGCTATAACTGCTGCTAGAGTGACATATGCTGAGTTGAGTTCGGACAATTCACGAGTGTACAAATGCAACAGCACTGTTAGCATTCAGACCAAGCAGTGGGTGGTTAATTAAACACTCTCCATGCCACACAATGATCTTTACCATGAGGTTGAATGCCATTTCCCGACACTTTGATGCGCTTCAGATCTGTATCTGGCACCACCAATGCCTGGAACGGTGAGCCCGGAATGTGACAATCATTGAAGGTAATGTTGATACCATAGTCTCCGGGCTCCGTGGGCAGGTATGCAACAGAACATGTCCCATCCCCATTGTCTCTGCAGTTTATGGCAGCTTCACACGGTCCTTCCACCGTAACACCAAGACCACCTTGTCCTGCACCTCTTGTATCAATGCGAAATTCTGCAGGTTTACCCACAATACCACGGGCTAACCCTGGTCCTGAAGCACACACTTTGCCAGGCTCACTGCCAGTTGTACATGAAAGACGATAAGGAGTCGGGGATACTGGTTCTCCACCGAATGATATACTGAGAAGGTATTCACCAAGTTCTGTTGGTGTGAAGTTCACCAGAAATCCTTCACATGTTGGTATTACATGTGCCTTCACTCGACTTCCTGAAGGACTAGTTATAGCAACTGCAAAGTCTGCCTTACCAGCACCTTGTGTGATCACTCGGAATTGCTGCAAACTGTTGACGGGGGCCGCTATGCAAAACAAGCCACGTTACTAATGTGGCTGCAACAATTAGCAAAGCAACCCACTGACTAGCAGTGGGCCTCTTCTCATTCTGTATTATGTACTGAACTGGACTAACTACACTGAGAAATGGCTTCTCAAAAAGTGAAACTTACAGTTATATAATTTGAAGTGTTTTCCCTGGTCTAAACTGTCTTCATTAGTCATAAGTTCTGCCAGTCTGTGTAAAAAGTAAAGTAACAGGCTGTGGAGGCCCATAGGATTGTGAGATGTTGAGGTTCCCACATTTTCTAGACAATCAGCTCATAGATGCTGGCAAGGTTGTCAGCCTTACATGTCGGCTGCCCTTTACCCCGAAGAATATTCTAAGAATAGTCCTGGTACTCATTTCTGTTAGAGGCTGAGTCAACCCCAGGGCCACAGTGCGGCTGGAAAGATTAGGTCCATTGAAAAAATCCAATAATCTCATTGGGACTTGAGCCCGAGACCTTCCAGCTTGTAGCATAGTGCCTCAACCAACTACGGTACCGCATGCCCCTTGCCAGTCTGTGTATCTTAATAAAAGTCACAATTTTATGTTCAAAATTCTAGGACCCATACTGTGAATCTAAGTTACGACTTCATTACAGGACTCTTATCTATAACTCTGCTCTGTACACCTTACAAACTTCTCACTACCAAATATAAAAAAAACAACTTAAAAGTTGTAATTTACAGCTGCAAAAACCATCATGACACTTTTTTTCCTGGACTGTTCATTTATAGACATTACACAAACAATTTGTTTCTAAACTTGAACAGGTCCAAACATCTTAACAACGCAATAGTGAATGGTACAGGTTTAGAAAATTAAATGTTACAAGAAGTGGTGGAACAGGAATGTAACATTTAATATGGAATTTAACTGAAAGGGACAAAAAGAAAATCTACAATTGAAAAGTACCTTATTAGAATTCATCCTACAGATATTCCACAGTACAGGAAGATAATGGCGTTAAAAATGAAACCATAGACAAGATTTCCATCAATAACAATAAACAGAACATCAAAGTCTAATTAACACTATAGTAAACTTCCAGTTATCTGAGAAGCAAGCATCTGGACTTTTCATACAACTGGCAATGAATTCAAAGAAAATTTATCATCTTTATGAAGCTGTTCAAAAACAAATTTGCAATACTCATATACTCAACCTCCACACAGCAGTTCTCCCAGCCACCACCACCAGCAGTGTTACCCTTCACCCTTTTTCATTCGGCTGCCATTAGGGTACAGGCTAGCTAAATTTGTGGGCAACATATTTTACCCATCAATCTGCTGTGTTGCCTAGGAAGACCCCACAGGAGAATTAAAGCAAAAATATGTTGTTCTGACTTTGGATTGCATTTCTGTAGGAATGTTGCTCATTTAACTGGAAGGTGCATGTAATCAGCAGAACCCATTCCCCATTCTGCGCATAACGGGGAGTTTACTCTATATTACAGATTTAATGGTGTCAATATATGTGTCACATGTGTATATGCATGCTGGGCTAAACATCATCCTACAACCCAACTACTTTCAATGAAGATTCACATAATTCTGTATCATATTTTCTCGAATACCTTGTGCACATTTTTCAGAAACAAATTTGTGCCAAAATGTGGTGTGTGCAGCCTATTTGCTTCAAGGTTAACAGTGCTACTCATCTGTCATAATCAGCGCTCTGGCACAGCCCAGAGAGCGGTATCTCACTCCTCTGTCAGCTTTTCTACTAGCTCACATCATCTGCTATTAGTATGGGTGCAGTTCATCTCAGTTTATTCAGGAGTGAAAATTAGTTTAACTTGTTATTTGTTTGACAAGAAAAATGAGCACAAAGGGTATGTAACTACGGTCCTTCATGGTAAGTGAAATATTAAAGATAAAGGATAAAGGATGTGTGAGAACATATTTCACCCATATACAGAGAAAAACGTTTAAACAAGTGCAGTATCACAAATAGCCTTGACAGATCGGAAGATGATTTCATTCAGTACAGTGATGATGATTGCAGCCCTGCTGATGACGATGACAATGATAAATGCAACTGGAATAAAATTCTGTAGGTGAATAATCTTTGTTTCCAATTAGCAAGTTTTATATGATGAAGTCACAACAGAAGTACCACAACAGACACTAATACTGTGTCATTTTCATGCTGCAGGACAATAGGTCTTGGGAACTGCAAATGTAGTAGCACCAGGAATAACACAGAAGTGTTCTTTTATATGAAATAATGTTTATTAATGTCTGATGTTTAGTTAATGTTTAATACTTGAACATTTTTTTTTTCACCTTAAAAACTGGGGTGGACAACTTATTCAAGGGTGTGGGGTATTCAACAAAATATGGTCATTTATGAGTGGTTATTTATTGGCTTTTGAATTGTGTTACCATGTCAGCTTTGCCTGGAGAATGGGTTGAAGAACTTGTCAGTCTAGTACCTTGTTGCACCATACACATTAAAACCCCTGTCACAAGTCAATACTTTCTTAGCCCACTGCAGATTTTCTCTGCCTCTCATCAATAAGGAAGAGTACTTCTAGATATAAGCAAATTTACCAGACTGAACCTACAAAGTTACTTTCAAACCTATACATAATAATATTCTACTTCAATATGTACTGCAAAATGACTGGACCCATTATCATACAGCAACATTATAAATGCTTTTACTGAATATCTCTTGTATGCCCTGCTTGATAACAGTGTGATTATAAAGTGATTGTCAGACTAAAGGTGGAAGAGACTCTTGATTAAAAAAAAAACTAGAGTAAAACTGGAACCTCAATATAAAGTGCACATTTTGTGGAGAAATGTAACAAAACAGTTTGCTAAATAGAACTACAATTATACTTGGAGAACTTTGATAGGACAGACAAGTAACTTTCTTGACACCTATTTAACACTTTCTAACATAACAAAACAAGTAAAATCAATGACAGAAGTGAATGCTTCTCATGTTAGTGCAGCTACAGAATTGAATGTATCTTGCACAAACTACATGTGGAAAAGGCTAAGACCACATCATGGCTATGTGTTAAGTCATAGGAACCGAAACACTGACAAAATGTTCAGGTTGATCAAAATATCCTCTGCACTACCCAGATAGTAAGGAGGACGTGATGGATTCAGAAGAATCTTCCTCATGTAATGAGCTGTGAAGAAAAGTAATAATATACTAGAAGTTCAACCACATACTGTATTGGTCTACTAATTTACATGGCTCCACTTCAAGCACTAAAATTGAGTCAGTGCTTTCAGGGACACATTGCTGTATGCTTTACTGTTAGATAAATGAAGACACTTCAATGATATGAAGGTACCTGTACATCAGTATCTCAGTACCTGCATCTCAATGCTGAAGAGAGAATGCTCATCAGTTCAAAGTAAGACCAGTCATGTATATACCAACAAATTCCCCAAAGAAATATATCATCCCAACTGTGACTTCATAGCAGACAAAGCTATAATTGGTTTAATCGAGCACTTCAGTTAGAAAGAAAAGAACACCATGAAAGCCAACTGGGGAGACAGAAAGGCATGGAAAATAGCTAATATCAATAACTGGTACCTGCTAAAGAATAACTTCATCTAGGGAAAATGGAGAACTGAAATATATTTATTGAAAAAGAAAGTAGTTCTTGATATATGCGAGGACACCACTGAAAAATACCATCACTTATATTTCAACAGTTTCTTCTAATAATCGATGAGGAGGCTTTTGGAGAAAATAACCGTATACCCTTGGGTTAGCCCAAGCCAGAATAAAAGATTGGCCACAATACTGTAAGGACCTCAAATTTCTAAAACTGAAGGGAGGTGACTGCAGGTAATTGCAATGTAAGCATGTTACCTGTATAATGCTTGTGATGTACTAATTTTGTTCTGAAATTGTCATGGTGCCAAGAAAAGCAGGAGAAGCAAGGAAGAATTGACATTTTTTTTATCCCTTGGCACTACAGCCCCAGTGGGCCTAGGCCTACCTCCATAAACTTCTCCAAGAATTGACATTACATGCCTGAAAACTGATGTAAACTGTACAAGCAACTACAGGAGATACTGCCTTGGCAGACTGAAAGGACAAAATAGATTGAACTGGGTTGCCATATATGGTGAAAATATATTCTCTATTTTATTATTAATGTAGCTGGACAAAGGTTTCCTGTATTTCCTAAACACGCCATTTAAAATCTAAATATCCAGCAAAATACTGGGATGACAGCACTGTTTAAAACAGTATGGGTAAGGGGTCAAAGTACAAAGAAATGTGTCTTAAATTATTTGTAAAGTGCATCTGATGTAAATGGGACACCTTTCACAATCAATGTTAAACTTTTTGAAGTTACTGAATAGAAAGAAAGAGAAAAAAAAAGATCAGTACTACATATCACATCCACAGGTACATATAATTAGACATAGATGAATCCAACACTAACAAAATTAATACCAAAAAAGTGGTATGATTCTAAAAAATATATGTAGTGTGTTAATTTTATATTCCATTCTCTCTGATCAATTGTGGCTTAAATTTTACTGTCTTAACTGCAAAGACAACATGTGTAAAACGAGGAGGAGGAGATGATGATGATGATATGTAACAGTGTGTGCATGAATACGTGAAGATGGCTTAAATGCTAGGTGATAATCTATGGGGGCCAATGAACTCCTCCACCCCTTATCCCTTTAGTATTTGTCAGGAGAAAAGATAGGTTAGTAATTTCACAGCTAATTATGCATATAAATTTCAAACATGACAGTTCATTTATGAGGGTTAGTCAATAAGTAAGTTACAAATGGATATAGAACTTAAACAAATAAGAGTCATGATTTGAAAAATACTGTCGCGTATCAGGCGTATATCGCGACAAATAACTTCTCGATGTATTTGATGTAGCGAATTTTATTTCACATTCACACTTACAATCACCCAAATTACAGATTTACGATTACTGCTATCTGCAGTATCACAATTAGTACACTCCAAATGCCGGAATACCACGGACTAGTTGCTGGCTAACTCGGCGGTAGCTCCAGGACTCACTGACTGACTCAGTACAACTGACTCACTGACTTTACGTCTCGACTCGGCGACTGTTACTTTATAACTGACTCGCAGCCACTGTGCAGCTCACTTATATAGCTGCAGTGCTTGCTTGTTGCGTAATGAGTGCCACGTCATCCTGTTACGTCACCGCTGTTGATTCGCCTTGCATAGTTACTCGGTTACGGGGCTCGGCTATCTTCGGCTCCGCTCAGCTCTCTTCGGCTCCGCTCGTGACGTCACCGCGCATATCTGCCAGGATGCGGGGTGATTACTAGCCTATTACGCGAGCGTTACGTTACCGCTGAGGGGTGGGAGGGGGGCGCTCAC